>NW_015537959.1:1399298-1403335 GCF_001515605.1 Sinocyclocheilus anshuiensis
TCACAATTAAAAGAACCAAAGACTTAAACTACTTCAGTCTGTGTGCATTGAATTTATTTAATACACGAGTTTCACAATATGAGTTGAATTACTGAAATAAATGAACTTTTCCACGACATTCTAATTTATTGAGATGCACTTGTAAGCATTTAGAAAAGAAATTCTTCTTTCAGACAAATACAATCAGAGTTATATTAAATAATGCTCAGGCTAATCCATGCTTTATAATGGGAGTGGCTGTAGCCCAAAATTTTAAGTGCAAAAAATTGCACCCATCCATTATAAAAGAAGTCCACACGGCTCCAGGGGGTTAATAAAGGCCTTCTGAAGCGATGCGTTTGTGTAAGAAAAATATTCATATTTACAACTTTATAAACCTTAATCTCTAACTTCCGCTAACTGTCATACCCGCATTCACGAGAGAGTGGCGTCCAGCAGATGACGTAGCACGTAGGCAAACGCGGTGACGAACGCGGAAGTGATGAACCCGCGTTCCACAAGTGACGAATGTGGAAGCGCAGAGGAGAGAGCGTTTGTGTAAGAAAAATATCCATATTTACAACTTTATAAAGCTTAACATCGTACGTGTGTTCACGAGAGTGTGGTGTCCAGCGGATGACGTATGGATATTTTTCTTACACAAATGCATCGCGTCACTTTAGAAGGCCTTTATTAACCCCCTGGAGCCGTGTGGACTTCTTTTATAATGGATGGGTGTAATTTTTTGGACTACAAATTTTGGGCTACCATCCACTCCCATTATAAAGAATGTTGGGTGATCTATCCCTTTAAGTAAAATAATTGAAAGTGAAGAGAAAATCTCATTAATGTTTTTTTTCAATACACAATAGCCACGTATATTAGTACACCTATAAACCATTATGAATAATATATCTCTGAAATATATTCCCATTCATATTTACATTTTTTAAGCACACCAGGGTCACTACAAACATGAAATTGTCCAGCCATGACTCTATGTTTCACAGGACTATAAATATAAGGGAATACATAGGCCAAATGAATCATTCATCACAATGAGAAAAGCCAAAGAATATAGTTCTGATGTGCAGCAAAATATTGCTGAATAGAAAGTAGAAAGTGAAAATTGCTGAAATTAGCAGAGTTTTGGGGTCAGAAAAAAAAACAGAGGAAAATAAAAGCACCCACAGTACAGTACATCACCACAAGTTGATTGGGAGGGTTTCATGAAAAAAAAAAATCCTCTGCTCTCATCCAAAAACTCATTCAGCATATTCAGTTGCCATACACTATTGGAACTTCAAACGGGATTGGCTTCTCTGTGGTCAGATGTTTTCTGGTACACATGAGATGGGTTTAAAGGAATACACAAGGAAAAAAAACCAAACAATGCCCATATACTGCTGTATCTTTAATGCTGTGGGCCTATTTTTCTGCCTGAGGTTCTGGACGTCTTGTTCAGATACACGGCATCATGGTTTTTATCAAATACCAGCAGATATATAATCTGATTTTAAAAAGTCTGATAAAAACCTGACTGCCTCTGCTAGTAATGTTATAATTTGCCATGGTTGGATCTTCTATCAGGACAATGATTCAAAATACAGATCAAAATCATAACAAAAATTGGTTACTGAGTCCAAAATGATGGTTCTGCCTTGACAATCGAAGTCCCCTGAACTGAACCCTATAGAAAATGAGCGGAGTGAACTGAAGAGGAGAGGCACTAACATGGACCTGGGAATCTGAAGGATCTGAGGAGATTCTGTTTGAAGAATGGTCTCTGAACATCAGCCTCATTAGACTCAGAGCTGTTATCTTGGCAAATGGAGGTTTCAAAAAGTATTGAATGAAAAGGGGGCAATAATTGTGGCCACCGTGCATTGGAGAAAAACATTTATTTCATAGTAAGATATTCCCCAGTTTTCAATATTTTTACTTAAATGAAAGATGATTTTTCTGAATAAAATATCAAAAGGATAAACAATGCAGATTTTCACAGCATTTTATGCTCATATTTACCAAGGGGGATAATAAGTATGCAATCAACTGTATATAAATACAAATGTTTAATGTTTTATGCAAAAAAGGTATCTTATGGTCAACAAGGCTGCATTTATTTGAGCAAACATACAGTAATACAACAACAAACTATGCTAAGCCATACATATATAATACATAGTAATAAAAACTGTCATATTGTGAAATTTTATTATAATAAAAATAAAAAAAAACATTCTATTTTAAATTGTAATTTATTCCAGTGATGACAAAGCTGAATTTTCAGCAGCCATTACTCAGTTAGCCAGTCTTCAATGTCACATGATCCTTCAGAAATCATTCTAATGTGTCACACTCGCTGGTGGGAGATCAAGCACACAACGCAGGAGATGAATAACATGCAGTCTTTAATAGTAATCCACAGGAATACAGACAGGGAATCCAGGAAGAAGGCAAACCAACGACTTGTCTACATATACAAACAATAACCGGCATCTGAGGCCATGTCCACACATACACGGGTATTTTTATAAATGGAGTTTTTCCTTCTTCCGTTTTAAAAAAAATCTCCGTCCACATGAAAACGCAAATGCATGCTATGAAGCACTGTCAAGAGCATGCCAAACCAACAGGTATAATCTCAACCGTAAAGCCATGTTGGCCAATCAGAAGCCTGAAAAAGTCTCCAGTAGGCGGAGATAACAGCGCAGGCACCGACGTCACAAGCCAAAAACTCCCGTTTCGCTGTCTACACGATAACACTGCAACCAGAGTTTTTGAAAATCTTCACCCTGGCAGGCGTTTTCAAAAATGTTCGGTTTCAGTGAACTGGTGCTGCATTTGCGTGTGGACGAATGGCCTAACCACGTAGAAAAAGCTGCGGTTTAAAAAAAAACGCGTTCGTGTGGACAGGGCCTGAGAGAACTAAACAAGGAGTATTTATACAAACGTAAGAGAGGAACTAAATGACTAAATTAACAGGACACAGGTGAACAGAATGAACTAATCAAGGGAACTACGGAAAACTAGGTCAAGGAACAAAACTACACAGGAGAACAGGAAATGAAAACAACTCAAAGTCTCATAACAACTCAAAACATAACCGTGACAATATGCTGATATATTTGTGTAAATTTTAATGTATTTTTAATTGAATTCAGCTCTATTTACTGATGCCACTAAGGTTTTTTTTTTTTTTTGTGTATTTATTTATTATCAAAGGCTAGGAAATCCATATACTTCAAATGTAGTCAAAGTTTCAAAATACTTTTTTGGGGCCACTGTACAGTCGTGGCCAAAAGTTTTGGCAGTGACATAAATTGTGTTTTGCAAAGTTTGCTGCTTCAGTATATGTAGATTATTTTTTCACACGTTTCTATGGTATACTGAAAAACAACGATAAGCATATCATAAGTTTTAAAGGCTTTTATTGGCCAAAAATATATATAATGAGTCAATATTTACAGTGTTGACCCTTGTTCTTCATAACCTCTGCAGTTCGCTCTGTAATGCTGGATATTAGCTTCTGGGCCAAATCCTGACTGATGGCGATCCATTCTTGCCTTATTAGTTCTCAGAGTTGATCAATTTGTGGGCTTCTGCTTGTCCACTCGCTTTTTGAAGACTTACCACGGGTTCTCTATGGGATTGAGATCCGGGGAGTTGCCTGGCCACGGATCCAAAATTTCAATGTAATGATCTTCGAGCCACTTCTTAATCACTCTTGCTTTGTGACATGGCGCTCCATCATGTTGGAAAATGCATGGATCATCATCAAATTGCTCATGGATCGTTGGAAGAAGTCACTCTTCCAGGACATTTTGATACCATTCTTTATTCATGGCAGTGATTTTGGGCAGAATTTTGAGAGAGCCCACTCCCTTGGTTGAAAAGCAACCCCACACATGGATGGTCTCAGGATGCTTCACTGTTGGCACAACACAGGACTGACTCATGGTAGCGTTCACCTTTTCTTCTCCGAACAATCGATTTTCCAGATGCCCCATACAGTCGGAAGGGAGCTTCATCAGAGAAAATAACTTTGCACCAGTCTT
>NW_015537959.1:1403470-1406159 GCF_001515605.1 Sinocyclocheilus anshuiensis
TAGCAATCAGTCTGCTCTTACAATCTAATTAGTATGATAGTGATTTCACCTGACTAGTACTCATTCACACTTTCACATGTGCTGCTGATATGATTAGTCAGTTCATGTTAGCTGGTCATTTTGTGTCAGGATCACACTTTTCTTTTTTTGTGAAAAGTTAATTTTTTGGCCAATGAAGCTTTTAGCAATTATTTAAAATGCATCTGATCACTCTACACAATAATCTAGAAACAATGTGAATGAACACCACAACAGCTTAAGCAGCAAACTTTGCAAAACACAAAATTTATGTCACTGCCAAAACTTTTGGCCATGACTGTATATGCTGTAGTATATGGCAATAATTAAACTTCATGGTACAGTAGATTTCACAGTAATGTTCACTCTATGGTATCACCAAAGTCCTTTTTTTGTAAGGGGGAAAAAAAAAACATTGTAATTAAGGAAAAAACAGATGACTTCAAGTATTACATTTTTAGCACATTAATTAATAGATAAATGTATCTGTCTCTTGTGTGAAAGTGTTTCTATTTTCTCAAGTGTAACACTGTGGAAACAGCTTTCCAAATCACATCTTGAAAGACTCAAGTCAAGGGAAATCAAGTTAACGCTTGGCAGAGTCTCCATTTAGGCATTCCAACGTCGCACTGCAAGAAAACAAGAGTGGTTTAAATTGCTCCTCATTTTCCCACTGTTACTAGAGTCTCAGGGCTGTGACAAGTGCACTGTTTGAGGTGAGAAGCCTGAGATGCCTTTATTAAGAGCGACAGCATGCTATGGGAACACACCTGTAAAAATGGCACCCTGCCACTGTGTCCTGTCAAAATGTCAACAGATTATGTCTAACAGCTCAAATGATGCTGCGACACCCTCTCTAGCTGCCTGTCAGAAAAACAACTCATATTTCAAGGTCATTTAAACCTAAAAATATGTATGAACCTGGAAGTAAAGACTTGTTGAATGTTTAAATGTTAAGAATGGCTTGATTAGTTGTAAAAACAGTACCTCAAATATGGCAGCATATGAAACTGTTAGCAATCAATCATTGAAGGCAAAACATCAATCAAGAAGTCCTTCATCAAATGTGTGCTTGAAAACTGCAGTCCAATCAACTGTCACTCATAACCAGATGTAAATGTCTAGTGTGGATTTGATTTGTGTAATTATTTATCAAAAACTACCTGCCATTATTCTGTTTTTGGCGTAGGAAGGAACAAACATGCACGTATTAAAGAATGCTAGCTCACTTTCAAAAATAAACTAAAAAATAGGATAAAAGGAGTGATTTATAAAGTCTTTGACTTTCTTTTCAACAGTGCAGAACACTTGGATGCTCTATTATCAGCTCTTTATTCATAATTACAGCTGAATCACAGATGTTACTGCAGCCCACTCACTGTCCTTTTTATTTAGCACAAAGCGACTTTGATTCCTGCTTTACGCAGGGGAGCGTGTGTGCAATAATTAAATCCATATTAAATATGTTCAACATGTTTACACATTTATTACTGAGGCTTAATTTATTCAACACATGTTAAGACCATTGTGTTATAAGACCTGTTGAAGACTAAGTTTGTTTGTGTGTATGAGAAAAAGTGGTGGTGACTCATTCACAAATTCACTTTAATTAGTCCTGTGTAATTAAAGATGTCTGATATATAATTATATATAATTGTATAATTAAAGATAATTATAATTTCTATTTGCATTCAGACCTAACAGAAACTACAAATGTCACTGTTTGTCAACTTCATTCTTCAGTGCTTATGGAAATAGGATCAATGATTTTGTTTTATACATTGCCCACTTTCTGCTTTCTGTTCTCTTTTGTTTCCTTTTGTCCGATTTCCCTTGTCATTTTTTTATTGTCTGTGCAACCGCATCATCAACAAGGTGAAAAGCATAATTAATATAAAGAATGGGACAGCGGCAGAGTGCCTTTTTGTCAATGCACTGAAGCTTCATAGCAAAAACTGGATCCCTTCCATTGTCTTGACTGTTTTTTCTTCTCTCTGTCTCTGCTTAGACATTAATCAGTCCTTTCCGAAAAGGTCTACAGGTATGATTATGAAATATTTCTTCTAAGTCTCTCTGTTATTCCATATCTGTTATACCCAATTTTCCCTCAGTTTGAAAAAGTCTTTATATGAATGTACATAAATTAGCCTTTTTGGAGCCAGATTTTACATTGGAAATAATATACTTTGAAAGAGTGTATGCTTTCCGAGACACTAAATTGCAGTTCAATGAAAATGTATTATAGTTTAAATTTATATTAAATGCTAAGTGCAAGTTTTGTGTGTGTGTGTGTGTGTGTGTGTGTGTGTGTGTGTGTGTGTGCACTGGTTTGAGTGGTTTATGAGGACACAAATTTGTATAATGACCTGGATATGACACCGGTATTACAATATGAAGGTGGATTATGAGGACACTTCCTCTGTCCCCGTAAATCAAAAGGCATGTTTTTTTTGTTGTTTTTTTTTAATCTAAAGATGCACAAAGTTTTCTGTGAGGGGTAGGTTTAGGTGTAGGGTTGGTGTAGGGCGATAGAAAATACAGTTTGTACAGTATAAAAACTATTACACCTATGGAATGCCCCAATAAAACATGGAAACCTAATGTGTGTGTGTGTGTGTGTGTGTGTGTGTGTGTGTGTGTCTGTCAGATTCTCAAATTCTTGAGAACTCTG
>NW_015537959.1:1406430-1424610 GCF_001515605.1 Sinocyclocheilus anshuiensis
TGTGTGCGTGTGTGTGTGTGTGTGTGTGTGTGTGTGTGTGTGTGCTTTTTGTGACCAACTTAAGTAGGACTTATATACATCTATGTAATGTCATAATTACTGTACTTCTGTTGTCTTTTAAATATGGTTATTTGCAAGTGTACTTCTAAAAATACACTTTTAAGATTTGAAGTACACTACAAGTGCACATTCAAAACAGTTAAGTCCACTTATTTTTCTCAAGGAGAGATCAAAACTACACATGAACAAATGTGTTCTATAAGTCAAACATTAAAATGTATTATAACTCTGAATTTATAGAAATTTAATTGTGAGTGTGAAATACGACTTCAGTGTTTTATGAAATATCTGTGAACTAGCTACTTCACTTCAGTCATCTTAAAGAGCGTATTTTATAGTGATATATAGTCATTACTGTTCACTTTAGCTCAATGAGCAATCGATCATTTAGTGGGAGCTTGCTGTGATGTGACATTTCAGGGTGAACCAGCC
This sequence comes from Sinocyclocheilus anshuiensis, assembly GCF_001515605.1. Lineage (NCBI taxonomy): Eukaryota > Metazoa > Chordata > Actinopteri > Cypriniformes > Cyprinidae > Sinocyclocheilus > Sinocyclocheilus anshuiensis. The sequence goes on from NW_015537959.1 coordinate 1,406,923, forward strand.
TCTGGGATTTAATGGGATGTTAAATACTCACAATTGGAATATTTCATGACAAGTGAATTGTCCTGTTCATTTAAGTCATGCTTGAATTAATCACATTGAAAGCATTTTTATTGCATACCAGCGAGTGATTTCATACTCTCTTGTATAATTTAACAACTGATGGATTAAATCTAATCAACAGGCCTCTAAGCTTCTAATTTGCATTTGTCTAATTTAATTTTTTTTTTTTTAATTATGAATTATAATATCAGCATAGCAACTTTGTAGTGTCAAGTCATGTCATTGCTTTGTTTTACATTAACAAATAATCCTAAAACATTTTTATTTACAGATTTAAAATTGAATTTTGAATCACAGATGCTCAATGTAAACTTTTGGATCCCACACAGATGATATTACTACTATCAGAAACTTTTTTGTTTTGTTTTTGAAAATGAATTATTGACATATACTTCATACTTTACCTTACCTTGGGGTTTTTCCTCAGACCTTGATGTCATTCTCCATTCCTTTTCTACAGGGATGAGAGCAAAAACATGAATGGAGCTGAGGTGAAAGGAATGCTAAAGCTCTAATGAGAGAAATAAAACATGAAGGGAAGTATTCCTGTGTGCCAGGGTCAACTAAGGTGATTTCTTGCCATTTAAAGTATGTTTCTGCTCCGCTAAGACCATTTAGGCTGGGCAGGACCACAGTGTGAAAAATGTGATTCGTGGAAACGTGGTATGCATCTCCCACATATTTCAAGTATGCACACATATGGCACCAATCCATGTGTTACTTTTGATACCACCATTTTATGACCTTTATTTCATGTCCAGTCTGTTTACACATCCCACAACAAATATGTTTTCTAGCTTCCAGTCTGGGTTCATAAAAATTAGAATTTTTATTTTATTTTTCCTTTTGTTTTTGATTATTTGCACAATATGTCTGGTGCAAAAAGGAGATGCAGTCAGATGAGTTGATGCAGATGAATTAAAATGTATTTATAATTTCTTCCAATAATTAAATTAATAATAAATGCTAATAAATGATCATTACTGAAACTGAAAAATAATATGTTTAATAATCACAATCAATCAATCCTCTTACAATATTTCTGAGTAAAGCATTTCTACCTTAATAAAAGAAAGCAGACAAACAGCAAAACAGGCCTGTAGAGCAAGAAGAAGGAGAGAGGGTCAGAAGCAGAAGAAGTGTCTAAGACAGGAAACTCATACATTATTATACTAGGACTAAAATCTGATAAGGAAAGGGTAAGCCCCTATGTCTCTGCACTTGGTTCAATAGGGGTCACAGTGAACTCTGTAGCATCAGGGTTGCACCTAAGTTGCAAACTTAAACAGACATTGTGGTTTTGATACCTTTGGACCCCCAAAACGAGCTAGACACACTATATCTCTTGACATGTTGCAAAAATAGCTTGCACTTTGGTTTCGGAGAAAAACATCAACCCATATCTCTTAGGATATTACCCAAAGATAAAACACAATATAGATTCGCTGAACTGACAAGAACATAGGAAGGACAACCTAACCCTAAAATTGTTGACACAAAGAGGATCCTCTGACTCAAAGGTGGAATGAGATAAGCTTAAGCAAGCATTATTGGTAAAATACACACAGAGATTAATAGTAAAATCACAAAATGTGTGAATAAAGTAAAACATAGGTATTTCTAAATGAATAAGCATGGATTATGGGTATCATATCAAAAGAAATACATCAAAATAAATCAACAGAAATAAAATCAAAACATAAAGTAAATTCTTATGATTATAAAGAATAATGATAAATCATGAATATATATGCAAGTATATATGGTTGTCCATTTTTTTATCCACACACACCAATGTCTCAAACTTTTATGTAATATTCACACATTTGTCTGTTACAAATTAGAATAACACTATTCTACAGTGTCCTTGTTACAAGTTACATGTAAAAACAGTAAATTAGTAATAATTACAAGCAACTAACTCTGAACCAAACCCTAATCCTAAATAATAATTACATGTTGTACACAGTACTTATTTGTGTAATTACACTGTAATAAAGACACCATAAAATAAGTGTGACCTAAATGAGTTTATAATAAAGAGTACAAAAGGGTTAAAAAGAGATTTTCTGCTGAAGCGTTTGTAATTCTCTTACATCAACCTTAGCCAAACTATCACATTGACATTTGTCACAAATGCTCACAAAGCTTATGAGATTATCATTTATCTGAACCTTCTGTCTCAACACTGTTATTAAAACCTTAATCAGAGAGATGTATGGGCCAGCATGTCAGGAATCAGAGCTGCTTTATTCAAGGTAATGCATTTCAGCCGACACATTAACCAGTCATCAGCCAAAGCTATTTATTTATTTTGTTTTTGTATATGTTTTTATCCATGCTGTTAATAATTATGCATTGTGTGAAACGGCTTTTGAACTCTGATCCCTGACAAGCAGTAATGGAATATTTGTTTAGCGTTATATCCCAGGTTTAGAAGGTAAACAGCAGGATTACTGATTTTAATTTCCCAGGATGCTCGGTGGAGGCATTGGTGGTTTGTCACATTGTGTTCTTATGCAGAACCAAATTCAGGAGGAGGTTGTTGAGACAGAAGGAGGTTGTGGCGAGGGAAATAATTTATAGATATAGCTGAATTCACCAAGCAGGCAGGAAATGCATGATACAGGCCTGATGTGCCCCTAGGGTCTTCCGTTTATTGCCTGGATGCTTACAGGATTATGGATGAAATGACAGCAGGTGCTCTCAAAAAAGAGACTGAGATCCAGCACAAGTCCGCATGTGTGAGATATGTGTGCCTCTGCCACTATGTTATCACTCTCTGTCTTAAAAAGACTCACTCGTGATCCTCATAAATATATGTTTGTGGTGTATGTTAGGGTAAGATGAGGGTTAATTGAATTTGAATTCATTGATTAAATTCTATTAAATTCTAGTAATCATTATAAAAAGTGTAAAATTTAAATTTGTGTATTATGTATGTCATGTATGTTAGGGTTCTTAATTATGTAATTATTAATTTTAAGAGCTTATGAGAGCATGGTGTTTTCTGATGTAATGAAATTAACCCATTCTTCCTAAATAACAGAACATTTTCATATAATTTTCAATAATACTAATAAAAGGTGTGATGAAATTAAATTAACCCATTCTTCACAGAAATACGCAGAAAATTTTAGGATTTAATTCCTTGTAATTATTATTATTATTATTAATAAAGGTGGGACATAAGACATTGGTGACACTTTACAATAAGGTTTCATTTGTTAACTACATTAGATAACATGAACTAACAATGAACAGAACTTCTGCAGCTTTTATTAATCTTAGTTAATGTTAATGTCAGCATTTAGTAATACATTTTTTATATCAAAAGTTTCAGTTTCAGTTTCCTGTCGCATATAATAATGTATGCGCAGGAGCAAACTCACACATGAGCAATCTTCCTGAAGTTGATTGCACAAGCAAATCATTTTTAATTTTTATATAGGTTGTGGGATCCAAGATAAGAACATGCAAGTACCATTTTGATGATGACCAATACAACACAATGCTTGCACTGCAGACATTTGTAAACACGCTCACGACTGCCGGGGCTGTGGATTAAAGGTAATAATGCTGTGAATAATGTTCAGTTTCTTGCAGAGACTGATTGTTTTGCTTCATAAGACCTCAATGTATCGTCAGGAGCGTTTTTAATGAATATCCAGGCATTCACAAGGGATATAGTATGTATTATTGAATACTGTGTGTTCATATTTCTTCTACAAAATAGTTACAATTGTTAGTAAGCTGTTTCAAAGCTTATTTTTACTTGTCTTGTGGCTGAAAAGTTTAATGCATTGTCGTGTTACCATTTCTTTGGTGAACAATAAAAAAAACATTAGTGCATTGAAATCTGTTTTTCTTTTTTTCCAGTTTATTTGAAACAATGTTTAATACAATACATCTCAAAATCTATGTCTAATTACATTGACATTACATAAATATAACATTTATCATTTATCATTACTTAAAAACATTTGTTAATGTTATTTGCTAATATATATATTTTTGTAGTTGTAACTTGCAATAGTTATTTTATGCAACCTACAGTATACTCCAAATAATAATTGATGTGAACTAATGATTGAGTAAAGATTTGTCTACTGCATAAACGTAAGGTTCTATGTTCATTCAACTAAAACTGTTTAGTTTCAATTTGTGTAAAAACTCAGATGGTTTAGTGCAACGGGTTTCTTCGCAAATTTCTAGTAAAGTCAACTAATTCGGGTTAAGAGTAGAAATAACAGAACATTTTCATATAATTTTCAATAATAATAAAAGGTGTGATGAAATTAAATTAACCCATTCTTCACAGAAATACGCAGAAAATTTTAGGATTGAATTCCTTGTAATTATTATTATTATTATTAATAAAGGTGGGACATAAGACATTGGTGACACTTTACAATAAGGTTTCATTTGTTAACTACATTAGATAACATGAATTAACAATGAACAGAACTTCTGCAGCTTTTATTGATCTTGGTTAATGTTAATGTCAGCATTTAGTAATACATTTTTTATATCAAAAGTTGTGTTATGTGTATAAGATAGTTACTATATATATTGTTACTTTATGCATTAAGTTGAACAAATAAGACCAAATATTTAATTTTCTACACAAAGAACTAACCAACTTAAAGTGAAATTTGGGACATTGATCATGTGACTCATGTGACTCTTTTAGTTATTTATTTCAGGGCTGCATTGGGAAGTGAGAAGGGGGTGCTGGTGCTGCACACCTGCTGAGAGTCAGATTAAAGTGTTCTGCCCTTCAGGCCAACAGAAGAAGAAGAAGAACTAAGGCCAGCACTACCTTCAGTGTCTAAATTAACATCAAATATGATCCAACCAGACCTTTAACACAGTAACCATAGAGATTTAAATGGATTTTTATTAGCTGCAATATTACATTTAATGACAGTGAAGATGCTAAGCCACATATTAGGGGTGTCAGTTGATAAAAAAATATAATCACATTAAACAATACACTGTTTTTAATTAATCAAATTAATACAAAAGAAGTAAGGTTCAGAGAAAAGCATCTTTTTTTTTTAACTGAATGACTCTTACCTGTTTTTTAAATGATAGGTACTAACTTAATGCTCACTCCTGTATATTGGTCCTATACTCTGTGATGAACGATTCATTGTTCTCTTAAATCAATACGCAGAGACCAAGAAGCTTGACAGAGATGTCTTGAGGAGTTGATGGCAGAGGGCAGTGGTAATTACAGATGAGATCTCAGTGGGTGGGTCTTCAGTATGACATTTCCAAGTCTAGAGGGGGAGGGATGTCAAAGCAAAAAGCCTTAACTTATGTCTTCCAGATCCGTCTCTTACGTTCCACATCATTGCCTGCAGAAAAACTGACAGAATCTGTTTTGAAAGCGGCGTGTAATCCCATTTCTGCCCTTGGATTAGTACAGATAATACCTCTATAGGTTTAGGTTGTGTTGGTTCACCTCAAACCGTCTACATGAATGAATGAACAGTTGTTATTGTGGGCTTCTGGAGAATGTTGGCATTTTGTGAGTAATGTGGAGTCTTGTGAACATGATCCCCGCCAACTGAAGGTTGACCAATTGAAGCCGATATGTACCAGAGCTCACTGGCACTTGAAAGCAGAGAGGAGATTTCTGAGCCAAATCATTGATGGTGGATTACAGGAAATCCCTTTTCCACAGAGGATCTGAGGATCAGGAGATTTCTAACAAGTCAATATTTGAATTACAGCTATAACCTGCAGGGACTGACTGATACTTTTCTTCTAGGAGCACTAGCTGGCTTCTAAACAAATTATGGAGCCAATAGTTTTTATTGAAGGTAAAGGATTTTGTGAATCTCATGCATATCCAGGGCCGTCCTTAGCTGACGCGGGGCCCGGTGCGAGGTGGGGAGCGGGGCCCCCCTCAGTCCATTCGCGATCGCATTCCGGAGGGGGTCCGTTCGCCGCGGGGCCCAGTGAGACCGTACCAGTTGCAACCCCCTAAGGACACCCCTGTGCATATCATGCATAGTTTAAGAATAAGACATTACAAAAGAAACTGTTCTGTTGTACCTAAATGTGCTTTTCAGAAACATATGATTTAGGAAAGTTGCTGTGCTCCATTAATCTCAGAAAGTTAGAAATTCAAATTTCATACTTAGAAAAGTGCAACAGAATGCCCAATGAAAACTTCTTGTGTTTTTAGAGAAAGGTGCACATAACACAGTTAATTATCTTATTTTGGTAATCTTACATCTATATAACAAATTATAGTTTAGGATAGCATGGTTTATCCTCCACAATTAGGTTTTTGGGAGATTTCAGTTTTTGTTGACAATCCATTTACTCAATGCATTTAATGCATTTACCTCATTTGAGATTATAGCTGTAGGATCTCTGTCTTCGAACGGACCCACTTGCACTATTGAGTCACACATGAATAATTAATTCCCTTACAAATTAGTTAATTTCATTACATAATATTGGTGGAGAATGCGGGCAAAGATTTGACTGAGAAATTAATGACCCAAGATAATATTATGAATTTTGTCTATTTTTATACTAAGAATCACCGGTTCGCTGGACGACCCTTGATTTAAAGTGTAAACTATCAAATTTGGAATCAGTTCTAATCAGGTTGAATTCGAATCTTCAGATCCTAGTCCTCTCAAAACCTGAATGAAATAATAATAATTAATTCCCTTACAAATGAGTTAATTTCATTACAAGCCTAACTCATTTGAAGAATTCTTTCCTACAGTACCCTACTACTGTTGTTTACACAAACACAAACTTGACTGGACTGTGCCAATTTGCAGAGCTCCTGCAAACACCTGCATCGCTACGATGAGATGATTTCTTAACTGCTCTTTTCTCACCACTCTTATTTTTGTTGTATTTTTTTATTTAGGGGAAAGCACGCGGCACATATTTACATATTCATCTAAACGGCGCTCTCATCAGTGTGGATGTCGGGATATTCGTTAACAGTATAGCACTGGAAAGGTATGTCAAACTTCTTTTTATCCTTATCTTAACTTTGATGTTTACTGTGAATTTAGGCTATGTATAAGGTTCACAACTTCATTAAAGGGGTCATATGATGCAATTTCAATTTTTCCTTTCTCTTTGGAGTGTTACAAGCTCTTGGTGTATAAAGAAGATCTGTAAAGTTGCAAAGACTAAAGTCTCAAATCCAAAGAGATATGTTTTATAAAAGTTAAGAGTCAACCACGCCTACCTAAAACGGCTCGTTCTAACACGCCCCCACATGTCTACGTCACGATGTGGGAAGATTTGCATAACGCCGCCCAAATGTTCACGCAAAGAAAGAAGGCGTAACTTTTATTCTCGCTGTAGTATTGTTGCATGTGTGCAGCACATTTTATGGAGGACTGTTTCCTGATCCTGGTAGAGTAGACTACAATGCCGGCTGTTCTGACTCACAGACTGTAAGTACGTTTTAAGTACGACATATTCTGTATGAATATGAACATGAGATCAGCCTTTGTGCTAAGCCATGTACGCATGAGAGGGGTTATGTCTATAGCTCACAGATAGTACATCCCTCAAATCTCCCACCACTTGGCATTGCTTGAGTTACATGAAGAAAATGTACCACAGTTCCTCCTTCACATTTCTGCTCCTCTTCACTCAAAAACATTGCCTTATACAATGATTGAGTTAGAGGTATAATATGCAATTTACCAAAAACATTTGTTGCAGTATACCATGTCCCCGTGAGCTGGACTACAGTATAATTTAGCTTCTGAAAGGGAGCACTCATCCATGACTTCAAACTGAAGCGCTGTAATGAAAATCAGTAGCTCTGTAAAAGAGAAGTGGGTTTTGATTTATATCTACCATGGCACTGTGATTAGCGCAGCTTACAGAGGCTCTGTATTGATCCGTGATCACTGAACAGGCTTTACAGACTATAATAACAGAGAGAAGCTATTGGACTGCTATTATGAAATATTGTTGTATTGTCACATGAACTGCAGAGCCATTACATGTGAAGTCTGTTTATTAATGACAGACACTTACTTGAGCAATCAACAGCAACCAGGCACATTCATCAGTTTGAGCCTGATCAATAAAGCACTGATGGACAGCTTGTTGACACTCTGTTTTGACCTTTATAGCATCATGGAAGACTAATATCCTTTTCTACAACCGGGACAGTGTATATGTAACATATAATCTTGTCCATCTGTCAATGGACGTTGTTGAATCCCGGGTGACCTTGAAAGACATGTGCAGGCTTTTGATATATAAGTGACAGCTTGCGACAGAGTTTGCACCATTTATTGTGAAGTTTGTTAATGCAGATGAAGTAGTTGGACAAGTTGACTCACAGGCCATGCGATCGGTAGATAATACTAGAAATGATTTCATGAAGTCACGGTGCAGCTGTTTCTATAGGAAATGAAAATAGGGAGGATGCTGTTGTAAATTTGTAGTTTACTTTCTGATAGAGTTCTGATCGATTCTAAAAGTGTAATTGATTATGACTGACCCACCCAGAGTGTATGTGGTATATGGTAATATAGGTAGCAGCTGGTGTGTCATTTATGTTAAAAGATAATATACTGAATATAATGAAGTTTTTATTTTATTTTATTATTATTGTCATTTTTTTCAAGTCAGTGTTATTTTAGTATTATTAAGACATTATTATAGTTTTTTTCTTAATATTTTGAATTAGTTTTTTTTTTCTGTTTTCAATTTCAAGTTAAATTTTAGTAGTTGTGTTGTGTGTTCTTGTCATTATTATTATTATTATTATTTTATTATGTCTGTAGTTTTTATTAATTTTAATTAATTTTATTTCAGTTTTAATTTTAGTTTTTTTTTAGTACATCAAGTTAAACTAAATGATAATGAGAAATGTTTCCTTGGCAAGTAGCTGTTTTTTTTTTTCAGTTAACGTTTATTTCATTTCAAGTAACAAAAATGCGTTTAATGGACTTGATTTTAGTTAACTAAATTTAAATTTAAAATGATTTAAACCTAGAAATTTTAGGTTTAAAAATGTAAAACAAAGAAAGGATATAAGGTAAAATGAAAATAAATATTGAATATTCTACACTGCAGCACTATTTATCACATTAAATACATAAAGTTAGTTATGTATTTAAAATAAAATAAAAACAATTTAATAATACTTTTAATAATTTATGAAAACATTTAATAACACATGAATATTTTTATTCAGCAAGAATGCATTAATCTGATCAAAAGTGACAGTAAATAAATTAATAATTTAAAAAATATATATATATTTCAAATAAAAGCTGTTCTTTTGAACTTTCTGTTAATCAAATTATCATGAAAAAAAGATGACATTTCACAACAAATATTAAGCAGCACACCTGTTTTGTTAGCACAACATTGTTAATGAGAAGAAATGGAATAATGACTGCTGAGAATTCAGCTTTGCTGAATTAAAAATCACATTTTTAAATATTATAGGTTTAGAAATTTACTGAAAACTAGATAAAAAATTTAATATGAAATAAAATATGAATAAAGCAAATAAAATATAGCTTAACAGTTTATATTGTATAGTATGCAGTATAGTATTACAGACCATTGAGACATAACCTTGGATTCATGCCTGACAGTCTTTTTTCTTTTTTTTTTTTTTTATGCATCCAGAATGGCCTGAAGTTAGGCTGAGACCTGTGCTCGATATTCCAATAGATAATGCCAGGCCATCTGTCACAGAGACCATCCCTCAGATCCCAGACCATCCGTGAAGGTCTTATGTTTTTATTTTCTCCATCTAGTTAACTTAATACGTCAACTCGAGCCTTCCCCCGCCACATACACACCCACGTATATACACACACTTGCTCACACTGCGCAGTGTGTGATTGGATGAGCCACGCTCCACTGACCTGCAGGGCAGCACTCTGGCCAAATCAAATAAGCACTGAATTACCAGACTGGCAGCAGGATGTGCAGAAGACACGAGATGTATATTTAATGAGGAGGAGACAGTTTGTCAGAAGCGGTTTTTGGGCACGGCTCTGTGACATGGGATCAGGTCGTTTAGGTATTTAGGGATATTTTTAAAAACAGACTGAAAGTGAAAAAACTAGAGGCATGAGTTATGGTCTTGGAGTGTAGAAATCATTATATCTGGATGGAACATGTTCCCCAAGAGAAATGTTGTTATAACTGGGGAGATTGCGACCTTGGATCATATGTGCTTTGTGAGACAATCATAAAAGACTCTTGCATTACATTACACCATCACTTTCACATGACCGACTGCAATTTAGCCTGGGAAGAGACCATAGAAACAGTGTGTATTGCCATTAATTAAAGAGTTGTTAACCATTAAAGTCTAATTTGACTGGTATAAATATAAATAATTATGAAATGATGTGTAAAAGTTGTTATTTATAATATACACATCCATTCAAAGGTTTGATTTTTTTAATGTTTTTGAAATAAATGCTTTCCAAGGCTACATTATTTGATTAAAAACACAGTAAAACAGTAATATTGTGAAATATAATTACAATTTAAAACAGCTGTTTGAATATATCTATTTGAATATATCTGAAAATGTTATTTGTTCCTGATGTTAAAGCTGAATTTTCAGCATCATTACTCCAGCCTTCAGTGACACATGATCCTTCAGAAATCATTCTAATATGCTGATTTATATGAAAAATATATTTTATGTAAATGTCTTTGTTGTCACTTTTGATCAGTTTATCTAAAAGTATTAATTTCATTACAAAAAAAAAAAAACAAACAAACAAAAAAAAATAATATATATATATATAAACACTTTTGAATGGTAGTGTACAAGTTTGGTAATGGTTTGTTTGATTATATATTGTTCTGCACAATATAGAATCTAACCATTTTATAATCTCTTATTTTCCATATTTCTATAGTTTTACTGTACATTCTTATTTTACATTCTATATTTTCTTATTTATCTCTATATAGTCAATTTTCTTTCTTTCTTTCTTTCTTTCTTTCTTTCTTTCTTTCTGTCTGTCAAAGTTTTTCTTGTCTTATCTTATAGACAGCAGTTTTACAGACAGTTTTCCATATCAGACTCGCATAGCTCACTCCAGAATGAATGTCATGCCAACATTAGCAATTAGTTTATTTTTGATTAACTGTTTCCACACACAGTTTGTTTGTAAAGCTTTCAGAGTGGTCTGTTTTCCTCCTCAGCTATGAACACCATATCTTAGTTGCATATTTACTCACGATTTGTGCTGAAAGTAAAGCACTAAAAAAAAACTCTTAATGGGCTGCTAAGTGGTCATTATAATGTATCTTGTGTAATTAGATTTATGGAATCTAAGAAGAGAAGAGCAGAGAGGACATATAACTTCCATATCAAATGCCCCATTTTATCTTTTTATTTGTTTGAAGCAACATACCAAGGTACACAGATGTTTTTTTAAAACCACACAAAGCAAATTTATTCATGAAAGAATTCCATCAGCTCATTGTGTCTGGTGGTTAATGATTCTAATGTTCACTTGCACATCCTTCAGGAAACAAGATGTGCACCAAATATCATCCCAATGACAGAATTCTATATACTGTATGTGTTCGGTTCAAATCAAATACCGCATTTGTTTTACAGATGAAAGTCAGTTTAGTATTTTTTTTTCAATATTGTATAGATCCGGACAAAACAGGAAACTTGAAGAGACAGATTAGTACAGTATTTTTTTCTTTAGCACAATACAGTGGCTGCACACCTGGAATTCGAATGATTCAAATCTACTGTAGACCATATTTGTAAGGGGGAATTCTTCATCTTTCCTACAAATCTGTAATTAAAACTCAGCTGTCAGCAAGCAGATCTGTCATCAGCTCAGACGGGTGTTTACACTTCTCTGTCCATCAATCTGCAGGCCGTTCTGCATTCCTGTCAAATCATAAAATAACATGTAACCAGATGTGCCCTGTTCCTGATACATGTGGTGGCTACAACTGCATCCATCACTTATAAACATGAAGAAAAAAATCTAAAATAAAATATTCTAATTACTCACATGCTATTCTGTTAATTAATTAAATTAATTGCAAACACAAAGCTATAAAAACACAAGGCCAATTGAATGTCAGCAGGTTGTTCTGGTGCTGAGGACGCAAAAACAAAACTAAAGAGCAAGGATATCGCCATGGCAACTAATGCAGGTGTTTAGCTCATGTTAATCAGTTGGCACTCAAAGACAGAGCAAATGTATTTAGTTGAAAAGCAATTTACTTCTTTAAACAAATTCTATCCCCACCCTCTTGCACAACCTCCTCTATCTTTCCATCACCAGCTTCTAACACACATAGTCAAGCCCCTTTCACACTAACGCCGATTAAATCTCTGGAGGTTGGTGAGTCGCTGTACTGTTGAATGTTCCTATTCTGCTGCGGGATTAAGCTGGAACACTTGTTTTTTTAACACTCTGTATAGCAGACCGCTCATTTTGGGAACCGACTTTAGGTAACTTCCTACAAACACAACTGGTGCCATTTTGTGTCAAGAGGATTTCATTATTAATGTTACTATAACACTGTTGCTTTTTTTCTTGACTGCAGCTTTAAGAAGTACAGGTAACATTGTAAAATAATTTCCAAATAATTCACACTCCCATGAATCACTGAGAATAGTCTCCCTGAGCTCTCAAACTACTTAAATATGCGTATGCATTTTATACATATTTTGCAATAAATGTAAGTATATTATTTCGATATATACAATTATCTTTAATAATTTTATATATCTCCACAGTTTTTAATTTATGTCATTCACAGTGCTTTTTAAGTTAGTATTTCTTTTCATAATTAAAGACATTGAGAACGCTGTTAAAAAATATAAATAAATAAATACATTTAAAGTTGTAAATAAAGCAAAGATTATTGAAGTATGTTTTACAAGTAAATACTAGGCTATTTCAGTCTTTCTGCTTCAAAATGTCACATTTAATTCAATGTTACTTGACGTTTCTTTGCAATTATTTTTGAATTTTACTAGCAATTTCTGAGTGAAAATTGTTTCAAAATCTTTTTTTTTTTTCAGTGTACACAGTCTTGTGCCTTTATCTTTTTATAATTTCAAATCAAAGTTTGTAATATTGTGATTTACCTCATAGCTGAATCATGGTTCATGGCTTAAAGCAGACTTTTCTTTAAAATCCCTATTGGAAAAAAAATACTTCCAGAACAAAGGCTGCTGAAAAAGTGGGTGGACACTGTTTCACTCTGTAGCAAAATAAATCACCTCACGTTGTCAGCTAGTGATTATTTTTTACGTATCAGGTGGCGTATCGTTGGTAGATGCTGCTCATTTGCATAAAGGCTTCCAGCTGTCTTTTAGCTCTCATAAATGTCAACTCTCACTGAAAATGAACAATGTCCGGTCGCTTATGTAGTTTTATTGTAGAGATACACATTTGTAACATTAAACAATATCCTGAAAATCAAACTAGAAGTATTCAAGGTGTTTTAAGCTGCAAACACCTGCATCCTCAGGCACAGGAGCTTCGCTGGCAGATCATAGCTGGATCAAATTGAAATATTAGGTTCCCCTCCATGATATGATCTGGTGGCCATATATTGGTTTGTTCAGCTGTCTGAACAGATACGCTACTAATATTGCCTGAGAGAAGACAGCCCTCAAAAACAGGGAATTCCAGAAGAGAAAAAGTGATAACAAGAAATAAGAACAGAGAGAGAAAATGAGTGTTTGTGAACAACAACACTCATTCAAAGATGAGCAGAGAGGTGAAGCTCTTACGTGAACTTTAAGAAGGCCATATGTGTTTTATCTCATTCAAACAGTAGTGGTTTTTTATTCTGTACAAAGGGCAAAATCCCTACATTATTACACTTGGTTTCATATCCTCTGGATGTTCATTAGCTTCAATTCCCCCGAGATACAGCTGAGAAAGAGAGAGACAAACGGAGCTTAAACAAGACAGAATGTGTGTCGCCTCTTAACAATATTCCCCTGTCAGAGCAATTCTATTAAAGCCGCATTATGTAATTTAGCGGCATCAATGAGAACTGTAAAAAATATTGTTTACAAACGAGTTTCAAACACTCTTGCCGTTGCTGCTTTTTTAGGGGTCTTGCATAGTTACAGTGGCAAAATGTATAGATCTCTCTATATTTTTTATTTATCTGAATGGTTGGTATCAAAGGCTGCTGTTCAGACTACTACGAAACAGTAAAATTACATAATGAAAAATACATGTAAAAATATAAGCATATATGGCCATCGGCACAAATCCTCAGCAAAGACCATAAGAACCAGACGAGCCCTCTGCAAAGACCATGTGGCTAGATTCTACTACTTTACCATGTGATTTATTCAATCTTAAAGCGGAAGGAACTGGATGGATGTTCTGAGTGATGCCAGTCCACAGTGTGACTTGTGATGCAGCCTCGAACTAAACCACACCATGCTGGTTTTGTCTGGCCAGAGGAGAACTGGCCCCCCGACTGAGCCTGGTTTCTCCCAGGGTTTTTTTTTTTTCTCTTCTCCATTTCTGTCACCAATGGAGTTTGTGTTCCTTGCCACTGTCGCCTTTTGGCTTGCTTAGTTGTGGGCACTTCATCTTTGGCAAAATGTCGACTTGATTGCACAGACACTATTGGAAGAGAACTGAACTGAACTGGACATTGACATCACTGAATCGATGAACTGACTTTAACTGGAAACTTGACTATTTGCTATTGTCCTCTTTTTAGAGCTGCTTTACAGCAGAATTAAATTTTGTTAGCATTACTGAAAAATGATTTTCCTGTTTAACACTGTAAAGCTGCTTTGGCACAATCTGTATTGTATAAAGTTATATATAAATAAAGGTGACTTGACTTGAAAATATTATGAATATTAAACTAAATGTCAAGACAAATTGGTTGTTAGAAATAGAAAACAGCAATATTGTGAAATATCATTACATTTTTAAAGAACGGTTTTCTATTTTAATATATTCAAATTTATAAAAAGTATGTTAAATTGTCATTTATTCCTGTGATGGTAAAGCTGAATTTTCAGCATCATTACTCCAGTCTTCAGTGTCACATGATCTTTCATAAATCATTCTCATATGCTGATTTGCTGCTCAAGAAACATTTCTTAATGTTGAAAACAGTTACTTTTGATTAATGGAAGCTGTGGTCTTAAAGGGATAGTTAATGCTGTTAATCTATTCACCATCAGGCCATCCACAATGTAGGTAACAGCATTATTACAGGTAGTAATGTTGTAAATAATGTTCAGTTTCTAGCACAGACGTATCGTTTCGCTTCATAAGACCTCAATATATCGTCAGGAGCCACAGGTATTAAATCTGTGATGACTGTATAAGCTTTATTTGACTCTGAAAGTGACTGTAGCCATTAACTTGTGTTTTATGAATCACCAACTAACCACAGTTTTAGCTAAAAATCTTCTTCACTGTCCTACTGAAGAAAAAAAGTCACCTACATCTTGAATGGCCTGAGAGTGAGTAAATTAACAGCAAATACAATGCATTTAAAGCAATCTGTTTCATACAAACAGGTAGTGCCATCTCAAACTCACGTAAATACATTAATTTGCACTTGTCTGAAATAGCATTTTAGCTCGAAATTAATTGAAGTACCTTAAAATCACAAAAGTTTAAAAAAATATGTATGTTATTCCTTCATTTACTTATGAGAAGCTCATTAAAATTTAAAACATCTTCCCATAGGCCTTTCTGTCCAGGCTTGTTTGCTTGAAGTGCTCTCCATCAAACAATGTGTGTAGCCTCATATTACAATACATCAGATGGAAGATGTAAATTCTGTTTCATCTGAAGTGTAATTCTAGAGCTCTAGAGAATTCTACAAACTGTGATGTGGTGCTTTTGTTGTTCTCATTCATTATTCTCTCTCTGTGGATGAGATATGGTACCCCAGCCCACAACAGACTCAGACTGTGGTAAATAGGTCAGCCCAATCCAGCTGTCAGACCCTGGGGCAGACATGAAGGATTTGGGGCGAAGGGAGAAAAGGGGATCAAATGCTGCATGCTGCACACCTGGAGCTGTTCAAAGGCATTAGAATCACCACAGGTGAGCCTCTATCAAGGCTGCACACTGTGGAATGTAATCACAATGCAGCTTTGTCTAAACTACTGCCGTTACTGCTGAAACATGGGACAGCAGGGACTAAAGAGAGCTCCAAACAGATGCGAGACATGCTGCAAAGAGCTGTGGGCAGATTAACTGCATGCTGAAGCAGGCAAATACTGACTGTGCTTTGATTTGCAAGGTATTTCTCAGTGGTTACTGGTTATTGCTGATATGATTAAGACAGCTCTGGTCAGGAATTCCCTGGGTTTTTTTTTTTTTTTTTGAAGAAGAAGCAGCTCTGTTTGAGTTGTCAAAATTTGAGCCAAAAACACAGGAGATTGCTTGTTGCTTTCTAAAAGGTTTAGGACTGTGGTGTGAAAAACAACAAAATAACAACACATCTGTAGTAAATGCATTTAGCAGGGTTTATTTACACTAGGTTTCTTCAGAAGAGTTAACGTCTCGGTTTACTCAATGTAACCATGGTTCCCTGAGAGGAGGGAACAAGACAATGCGGCTGAAAGCTACTATGGGGAAAACTCTTTTTCTCCGAAATGCTGAAGCCTTTCTGAATCCTACTGTTGCATCTACTAAAGCCAATGGCGTTTGGCCATTCGAGCAGGGGGTGGGGTCTTCCACTATATAGTTCGATGTCAAACACCATAATCAGAATCTTTTGACTGAGCAAGCTATTTGTAAACTCTGAGCAGGTTTTTACACGGCGGCCTCAGCAGTGTCTCGTTCCATCCTCTCAGGGAACCATGGTTAGGTTGAGTAATCTGAGACTTTCCCTTTCGAGTCGTTCTCTCGACACTGCTGTGTAAAAACAGTGTTATCTGCTATTTGAGTTGATACGGGGAGAAACGTCACAAATGCACAGCAGGTGGAGACACTCAGACAGCTAGTTGGCAGAGTGCCAGGGTGGTGCTGGCATCTCCGGTACCACCCTGCACATAGCCGAGCTGCGCTGGGCTGGGCTGATGAAGTGCAGAGAGTGATAATAAAGAAACAGCAAGTGTATCAGTGCATACAACAATAGAACGGCACAGGACCATGGGAACCAGACAAGTCCTCTGCACAATCTAACCTGTGTTGCAGCCTGGTCCTGTGTTGCAGCCTATGTTGCAGAGAAACCATGTCATGCTGGTTTCTCACAAGGTTTTTTCTCCATTTCTGTCACCGATGGGCTTTTGGTTCCTTGCCACTGTCGTCTTTGGCTTGCTTAGTTGGGGATGCTTAATTTCTGGCAATTTTGTTGGATGATGACATCACTGAATCATCAGTGAACTTACTTTACCTGAAAAATTGACTGTTTGCTATTGTCATCTTGCATTATTGACAAACTATTTTCCTGTTTGATACTGTAAAGCTGCTTTGACACAATAATTAACTGACTTCAGCTGAAAGATGACTCTTTGTTATTGTCCTCTTGCATTATTGACAAACTAATTTCCTGTTTGACACAAGGTGACTTGACTTGACTAGACCGGCTTAATGAGAGTGTTATATATATACTGTATATATATATATATATATATATATATAT
>NW_015537959.1:1424817-1445886 GCF_001515605.1 Sinocyclocheilus anshuiensis
ACTGTATATGTATATATATATATATATACTGATAAATAGTGAAGTAACAAGTGTATTGCTGCAAACACCAACAGACTGCCAGCTTTTAGCGGGTTAAACAGATGTTACAAGTCCAGCATAGATGTGCAGGACATGCCACGGTCCTAAGAATACTACTGGGGCAGACAACTTGCAATTGGGGCTGTCAAGATTAGTGAATAAGCATAAAACACTGTATCATGCATGCACGGCTGCGAGTAGCGGTACTGCATATCAGCTTAGATGACCTAGTTGAAACATGCCAGGGAGGGGTATGGCTACAGACAACTCAGCCATCCAATGGCTGCTCAGCCATCTTGTGCTGCACTGACATAACATGTAATGCAATCTCCAGGTTATAAAACCTAGCTAAAGTGTTTTGCGAACACCCACTTAACTCTCCGAGAGGCATAAACTAATCGGATAACTTCCCTTATTCATTGTGACTGAAGCTGACAAAAAGCTGCTTGGACAAGCGAAATTTGCTAGTTCTGTCCACACTTGCACTTAATCCACAGACAGGGCATAAGGCGCGTCTTTGGTGCACCTTCTTTTCGGAGGTTGGATCAGGGAATAAAACGCTTGTAGTGTTATAACCTGGGCTCTGAATGGCGTTGAGAGCACTTAGGTGTTTAATCGAGTCTAGGTGTAAGACTCACCATGCAATTGTTCAGACCAAATTGCAAACAAGCACTTTTGACAGAGAGAGCTTGCAAGTCCCCCACTCATTTCCCACAAGCTAAAGCAAGCAGTAGTGCCATCTTGAATGACAGTTACAGTGCACAGGCACTCATCCATGAGCCAAACGCTGGTCTGCTGTGACAGAGGGCTCCCCAGCTGGACAGTGGCGTATCCGTGGTGACTACTTTCTGTCTGACCACTCTCCCATTCTGATTTTCTGCTCATACATACTCATGACAAGTCAAGGTGTGCACTTTTCGTGGGTCACGCATTTGCCCTTTGAATATGCAGTTAGCCCTAGTAGCCTCTGAAATGTTTCCAGAGGAACGGTTCTGCCTTGTACAGAAGGGGTCTATTAAGAATAGACTGACTCTGTTGGCAAATGCATGACCATCGTGCACGAGTCTAAAATCATTCCTAAGAATGTGATGGACTGACAGGGCTGCAGTGTGCTCTTCTGCATGTTCGCTGACAGTGGTAGAAATGCTAAATGGGCGAGGAGCTTGTGTTTGTGGTCCTCTAGCACACTCTAGTTCATGCACTTTGTTTAAAGTGTGAGAGGCCAAAGCTAGTCCAAACAGCAGGACGGCAGGACACATTCGAAGGCTTGTGGCGGGAGGAACAAAAGACAGACACAGTGGTTGTGGCGTCAGTCCTCAGAGAGGCTTTTATTCAACAGAAATGAAACATATAGATAGTGATAAGAACAGACTTTCCCGCTGTGTTGAATGCTTATGGGGAATGCATCCAATAGCACTGTGCTATAAGCAAGTGCAGAACGAAGCCAGTCTGCAAACCTAGTCCCGGAGCGCCCGTAATGGGGGCTCCTAAAAAGCATGAGCCAAAAATGAGACCCAAGCCAACAGGCTGGGGTCTACATAACAAGACCTTCTCTACTAATCTAGGGGATTAGGTAAACTAAGCAGACAAAATCTGTGCCTGAAGTGCAGGGACGTCCAGGTTAAAATAAAGTCTGGTGAAGGTAGGCAGTGTTGGATTACAAATTTATAAAATGTTATATCTAGGTTCCAATGTAATAGTATATAAACTGAAAAAAGTTATCTACATTGTGTTTTACATTTAGAGGTAAAGATGATGACATTCTAAGAATATCAAGTCAGGCAGCCCACGTGTCTGAGACATTAAACTTTTATCTTTATGCACTTCCTGACCATTGGGCAGGGTCCCACGTTAAAGGTGAATGCTAAGCTCAAGGCACAGCTGTGCCTTTGTCTCTATGATAATGTGAAGGTATGGGCGATACTGTCAGGCTGATTGGATTAGCACCCATGCATTTGAATGACACTGTTATACTGATGAGATCAGGGCTGGAGAAATTCCGGTAATGGGCTGATTCCTGTACTGCATTTGCATGCTTTGTTTAGATTGTCTCCACCTCTATGTATGCGAATGAGCAATCAGGGGACTTGAACTTCTCAGTGCTCTGTACACGGCAGGCCTCTGCTCTGAGGCAGGGGTCTGCTTGAATAGTGCAGATGAGGGTCTGTGAAACCCTGTAAATCTCCTCTTATAGACAGCACTGTCAGCGACAGGGATATTTTCCCGCCAACTTCAGGTCCCGACTTAGGGTGGAGGAAAACGCGGGGAACTGAGCCCACGTGGCTTGCTACCGAACACCTTAAAGTCTTCGCTTATCGGAGGGCAGACAATCTTGGGCAGCACTGCATCTGCATAGGGGCCGCCAAGGTAGAAAGGCAGTGAATATTCATTCTGAAGGAAACATGGGAGGTTTAGGTGAATAAGGAGGGTGCGGGAATTGACACGTCGCAGGCCCATCACCCAGGCTGCCATGGCTTCTGTCTCTGCGGCTCAGCAGCAGAGGTGAAGAAGTGAACAGACAGTTTATCCGTATAATATGAAGATGTTATATTCATTGGAATGCGGGCACCTTCCACTGAGGAGCACCTTCAACGGTGAGCGATAAGAGGCTTCTTGTAGACAGAATAGCTGGGTGAAGATTCTGAGATTATGGTGTTCGACGTCGCGCTATATAGCGGTGGCCCCACCCACCAAATGCAATAGCAGGATTTGACAAGGCTTCAGCATTTCGGAGAAAAGGAGTTTTCCCTAAAGTGGCTTTCAGCTGCATTGTCGAGAGAGCGACTTGAAAAGGAACTACATTTTACAATTAAAGAGAACAATGAAATTAGTGGCACATTGTCATTGTATCAGTGTATAGTCAAGTATAGTCACGTGAAGTTCTGTGTTAGAAAAGCTACTTTGAAATCTTGACATGAAATTCTGAAGCTATTGTATATAATATCAGATTATATCATTTTACATTAAAGAAGTATTCACCTGGGTCAAAACAAAGACGATCTCAATAAGGTTGACGGTAAACTGCATTTGAACACATAATTTTTACACTAAATGCTATCAATAAACCTAGAAATACCATCAACATTTCAGTATTTAATAAAATAAAGGCTATTATTTTGTAAAAAATAAATAAAATAAAAATGTATTTGTATATTTATTAATATATATACTTTAAAAAGATTATTGAAACTACTTGAACTTGATGAATCACTTAAGTCAATGAATCATTGCTTTGAAGCAATTCATTTAAATGAACTGTATAATCCATTCGACTCACTAAAATGAATCAGCCAGTGATTCATTTTATTATGAGAATTTATTAAACTTGTTTCTGCCATGGTAGAAAAAAAAGGTAATTGTGACTTATCTCACAATTCAGACTTCTTTCTCGTAATTCTGAGAAGAAAATAAAATGTCAGAATTGGGATATTTAAACTCACAATTCTGGGAAGAGTGAGAATTGTGAGATAAAAAGTCACAATTGCAATTGCACAATCGGCTTCTCAAAACAATTCTCGACAGTTCTCAAAAAAGTGAGTGTGTTTGATCACAATCTCATTTGTTTTAGTTGTACAGACGAGTGTTTAATCATTACATAAACAGCTAGGTAGCGTGTAGTGCACAAAAAAAAAAAAAATGCATCTCTCTGAACCTATGATTCAAAACAAAAGATTTGTAAATTTTTCAAAGCTTCACAAAGCAGTGTTTCAATAGCACCCATCACTACCTGTGTTTTGTGTTTTTTAAATGCAAAAACACATTTTGTTTGAATGTCCTCTTAAGGATTCAGTGTCAGTACAAAATAAACTGTTTATAGTAGCTACGTGTTGAAATATCCAGTATATATTCTACAGTATATGGTTGTCAATTGCACTGATGCATGTATTTGTGAAAGTGAATGAAATCTGTTTTATGCATGGAAAACCCCTGACACTTGACTGTTTTCAGACAATTTCTAGAAAAGTACTTGTTTGCATGTCAACATAACTCCACCACACTTCTTATGCCCCTGTAACCTTAGAAAACTCTTTCTGAAAAGAGTCTTTCTGTTCGACAGAGCATGGGAATAGCGTAACATCACATAAAAAAAAAGACTGGCTCAGTGCTTTGAAAACATAGTCTACAGTAACTGCTCACTTAGAATGAACATCACAGGGTTAGTTATTACCAAACTAGCACATCACATACATGCAGAAAATGATTTTAAGACATTAATGTAAGACAACATAATGTTGAAGTACATGCCTGAACACTGTCAAAATAATAATGGAATGGACACATGAAATGGGTAAACTTACTGGGACTGTGTCAGTCTTTGAAGAAATGCAATTATGATGATGATGATGATGAGGAAAAAGTCAGAATTGCGAGAAATAAAATCTGAATTGTGAGATAACCAGATACAGTTAGTAAGCAGTACTAACTTATAGTCTCATGTAACACATATAATACATAAGTGTTGTGTTTTTTGTTTGTTTTTTTTCCATTGAAGAGATGTGCGAGAAGTCAAAAGTTTCTCTGGTAACTGGCATTATAACACAAAAGCTGTCGACTGAGTTTAACTTACATTGAATATTCCCGTAATGTTCTCTGTGACAGACCCCGGAGATCTCATTCGGTTTCGGGATGGCTTTGATAAATCTTCAGCTACATTGCTGAAAATGTTGCTAAAAATGTTTGCTTTTAATGATGTATAGTCTGAAAGCCCCTGTAAGTGTAACCAAAGCGCCTTCTGTTTAATCTGAGCTGAAGTTCAGGGCAGCAAGAACTGATGTGTGTGCATGAGAGGCAAGGCTGCCGTCACTCAGATAACAGCTTTTCTCTCACTCAGTCACAGAGACTTTAATTAAAGCTGGCAAGACATGAATTAAAAGGAAAAAAATATATGATGCCCTCATTTAATGGGACCATGCACAATATTACTTATAATATTATTACTTTTTATTTACCTGATAAGCTTGATCTGCTCAACTCACATTTTTGAGGTAATAGGAAATGAACACGGCACTAGTAGGAATACAAGGATATTCATATCCTGAAGGTAAACCCAGAATTATCATAATATTGTCATAAAAGTGCTCCTGCACCCATTCCCAAATGTATTTATTTATGGTGTGTATATAGACTAATGTCTATTGGATGAAATATTTGACAAGCTTACGTTTAAACAGCAGGAGCAACCACATATTTATCCTGACTGTATTTACTTTTATAGCTGGGTACACAAATCTTGATTATTATTGCTACAAATTCTGCAATATGCTACAAATCTTTAATTTTCTTGTATCAGAACACAGAAGATATGACATACTTTACTAAGGTTTTGCCAAAGAGAAATCTTCATATAAATATTTATATCCCATACAAACTGAATGAATGAATTGGACGCATTGGCAAAATGAAGGTTATTATTCAAATGTCTGGGCCATAAACGCAACACTTCAAAGAGCTAAAAAAAAAGGAGGGTAAATAGAATTTAAATAGAGAGAAATCTGCAATATGATCACAATCACATACTTCTGCAAATTTTCAGAAACATAAAATGTATTAACATTTTTGGTAGAATACACAGCTGCATATATGGTCCAGCATGATTTGCCTTTTATTTGCTGCAGTGCTCTATTGGACCCTGTAAAGAAATTTGACCAGGAAGAAAATCAGAAGGAAAGCTCTGTCCATGTGAAGGGGATAAAGGAGGTTTGAAGATTAGAGTTTCTCATTAATGACAAGCATATTCATGCTTCTGGGAACAGGATCAAACCATGTGAATGATCCGAGGATGGGTTTCAAATAGCTCTGCTGGCATATTGCTTTAGTTATTCCAGAGATGTTGAAGCCCTTTGTGAGAGTGGATACACTGCTGGAGAAAATGATTACTGTCTGTCAGAGTGCATTTAATGATTAAAAAAGTAAAAATTTCAAAAGTACTTCAGGTGTGAGGACAATTCATACCACTTGTAATGAGCTTCTTCTTTGGAGCATAAAGAATGTTTTAGTTACTCATCCTGTTCACACTTAAATGATCATGGCCTCATTCAAGATCTGAAGTGTCACTTGAGAGACCTACACGTAAACATGCCCACACACACAAGCTGAGGATGGCAATAAGTAATAATAATAGTATTAACAATAATATTAATAATAATAATAATAATATTAATAATAATATTCTAGAAATGTGGGTGTGGGTGTTTCATTTTATTTTAATTTAACTACAGATTACTATTAATCTCATTATTGTGTATTCTGCATTGGCTTTTTGGATGCTTGTTTCAATGTCAACTGAATGACAAACAGCTGTCAATTTTTTTTTTTTCAAAAAGTGTCACTGTTCATAATGTGAAACTTTCCTAACAAATGTAACATCTGTAGACATTTTCAATTTCTTTAAAGTTTATAAGTTCTGCACCTCTAGCGTTACCTAATAGAATTGACTGTTTTCAGACAGGTTTCTTGGACACTGAGGCTGGTCAGTAGTTTCACCTCAAACTAATGCCATTGGCTGAGTCAGTGCTGATGTGTCAGGCTAGTCAGGCTGCTCAAATAGAGTAATGTTTTGTTAGTGCCACAGAGCCACAATCTTTACATCTTTCAGGGGAATCAGCCTACAAATGACTTACTGTATACTTGTATAGTTGTGATAACAGAAAGAATTTTAACATTACAAAAATTAAAAGTGTGTCGAACAGAAGTCAGGCCTCATACATACTACACCTAGTCACATTAATTTTGGTGCCCTATTAAATGTTAAAATGGTCAGTTGTTTGTACTCCAGGTCACCAGAGGGCACTACACCATGAATACTGAACAAGGTCAACTTCCTATTCAACATGTATTATAGTGTGTTTGCTTGGTACACCTTTGTGAAGTATTCTCAGAGGGTCTGTAGTACTACCATTGGAGAAAGTGAAACAGTCAACTTGGATCATGTGTGCCTTGATAACCAATCACATCACAGCTTTGACGTCAGTGAATTTCAGAGTTGTGTGGCAGTCAATTGCCGTTTATGGATGCCATAGGAATGCATTACAAGTGCCGTAAACTGAATCCTACCTGTTGCAAAAAAACAGTGACTTCTCTTATAAAACTGCATTTTTTTGTTTTTCGGTGTAAACTCAAAAAAATATGTAAATCCACAACTACTGTTTAGTGTAAAACATGTTGAAGATTATCCAACAGGCTGTCGATTCATTAAATGATAAGCCGTTTCCAGGGACGGATTAACGCACGGGCCTACCGGGCATGTGCCCAGGGCACTAGACCAGAGGGGGGCCCAGCCGAAATACTGCTCCTCCTGGAACGCGATTTCATCAGACGGAGATTGTTGAGCCAATTGATTTTGAATGCAGCTTCCAAAAGACAAAAAATAGCTGAATAATGTTTTATATATATATATTTGATACGATCACGCCGGTGTGATTACGTTCAGTGCGGCACATCATCAGCTGCTAAATTCAAACCTGCGTTTGCACTTTGGCTGGCGCTGAGCCAGAGACAGACACATTTTTACAGCGCTGGGCATTATATTATGACCAATCACACACAATTCTGTTGAGCTTATTAATTCAATGGCCAATCAGAGGCGTTCAGATTAGTCATTGCTGAAACGTGGTGTTTTGTTCAGTGCGCGCGCTCCCTGACTGAATTCTGCTCTCTGGCGAATTTTCTCATCAGAAACAACAAAGTGCAGATGTGAATGTATGAATGTAAGTAAGAGATTAATTTCACATTGTAAACTGCTTCAGTGATTATAATGGGAGTTTTTGAGAGTGCTTAAACTCTGGCTAGACTGAAGTCAATGATAATGTTCTTCTCTTTCTGTACATTGAAAGTGTTATAATTAGTAACTTACAGTGTTTTTATTAAATCCACGTTAAATACAAAGTCAGTCGTATTAAAAATATTATGGCATGACACCCATATCTGGTACTTAAGTAAAAAGATGGGTTTTATGCGTAATTAATAGATAGTAGGTAGGTATAGCTTTATTGTCATTCAACTGTACACACAGAGTGCACATATGAACGAAATTCCGTTCCACTGGCTTATAAATACTGTACTAACTAAAACATGTAGCCTCCTACTGTACAGAATCAGTATAAAAATATAATGAAAGATGCTACAGCATAGGCTACATTAAAAATATAGCACTAAAAGGAATTGACAGCGGCATATAGATATTGATAATGCACATGGTGATTAGCGGCATCTAAATCAAATTGTTGCACCTATTAAGTGGTAGCCCATAAATACAATTATTGCACATTATAAATATATACTGTTAACTGCAGTATCCCCATCTTTACACTGACACTTATTAGGCTACTTAGGCTACTTTGCCCATCGCCCATTATAGTTCAACTAACATGACCTATAAAGATGCAAAATTTACTTACACATATTTGAGAATCGTTTGGAGATATTTCGAATAAAAAAGGAAAAAATACCGAAGGGGGCCTTTAATCGATTCGTGCCCAGGGCACCGCTGCGTCATAATCCATCCCTGGCCGTTTCCTCACAAAAGCTGTCTATTCAGCGTAGTGAAGCCTCTCCTCCATTTACATCCATTCAAAAAACGGCCTCCTTCCCTACGTACCGCCAAAGCGGCAGTGTTAGCATTAGCGTTAAGCTTTTTTGGCTAAAAGCTGCCAAACAGTGGCTTTGGTATTCTTTGACAGTTTGTCACTTATTTTGTATCGATCTGTTAACAATTGGGTTCATTTATTTTCATTTTCAAATGAACCTCTGCAAATTGATTCTAAACTAGCTGGTGAGTCTGAAATGTTCCACAAAACAAGTGCAACGTTAGCCACTGGGCCTACTCAGTAGAAATCACATTAGAAATGCACTGCGAACTTACTACACTAAACATTAGAAACGCTTTTTTTTTTTTTTTTTTGCAATATATGGCCAGCAAGCACAAGTGCTCACTTTCTATTCAGTAATTCTGACCAGACAATTTAAGTTATTTATAGTCCAGTAACTTTTAATAACCTTTTGGATGTAAATGTAAGCCCAGTCCTCATGTAAATTAGATTCCATCATGATGAAGTGTTTAATAGTTCTCAATCACCCACTCCCGATAATCACTGAATCATTTATGGCTGTTATCAAAGGAAATTCACAATGCATTAACCCAGAAATCCCTCTTTTTCCTGCATAGAACAGCAGTTATGTTACTCTGCAGAAGAAATGCTGCGTGAAAGCACAACGGGAGCCTGCTGTAGCAAAATGTCTGAAACGGGCATAAAATGAATTTAAACCAAATGCAGTACAAGTATTTGGTGTTCTTCAGAGATTCTGTGCCTCACTACTCCTTTATCTAAAGCTCAGTCACTCCACAGAGTCTCATTTACACAAAACGAAACTCTAATCTGTCATTACTGCTGATTGCTATGAACCGTCTCTCTACATTTGCCCATTAGAGAGAGATTGAGCTTTTAACTCATCTTTAAGTCTTTGAGTCAGTTCCAGAAGATTGGGCTCACTCACCAGAACACCTCTTAGTATTGGCAATAGAGCAAACAGAATCAGTATTATCACAGACATCAGCAAGAAGTAATGCCGCTTAACTTTTGTTTAGACAAGAAACACTTACGATCATTTATTTTAGAAGCTTGAGACTGTCTGAGGTCATTTGCTTTCTGAAATGCTCACTAAAATGTTCCCTTGTGGTTACAGTAAAGATAAGAAAGGTTGAAGAAATTCAGAACGATGACTAAAGCACTGACCTATTAGATGCCAATGTGTTTTAAAACTCAAAAAGGTGCTTTTAAAAGTTTTTAATGCATTTGCATTGGCAGATGTTGACAGCCTTACAGTGTAAGAGAAGTGTACGCTTATTTAAGGAAAAATTACATTTTAACAGAAAAAAAAAAAACTTTTCGTTCTGTTTTTAATGTATTGTAATGGACTGGAAAAAGTTTGATTGCATGTAGCGAAGGGAGAGCGGAAAGAAATTGGAATGTGTTTATGCAAATCAGTCTTGTGGCTCTTTTATGACCACATACCAATTTGATATTTATGATGGATATTGACTGCTCTCTGGAAGCTAGTTAAGAAGAACAGAGGATGGTTTTTGGAGGAGGGTTTCTGTAGAAGCTGACCTCAGATTTGTGGTCTTCTCATCATCTGTCACCCTGTCAAGAAATTGTAGCTAATGAAGCTGTCAGCATTGTGAACTAATTTCCATCCTTCACACCGCCACCTCAACTAATGAATTAGACAGAGCGAACACCACAGATGCTGCACCCTGACTGGTCCAGTGACAGGAAAGAAAGAGTTAGGCTTGTTATGGTGTGATGGCACCTGGTGTATCAGTATTTTGTATACACATTATTATTATTCATATGGAATTTCTAGCAGAGAGTCTATGCGGCATATACATGACCTGAAAAGGGGCGGACACATACATAAATGTATTAGGCTGGCTCATGAATTTTAATTAGTTATTTGGGTGCTATAGCCATATTAGAATGACAGCGTATCTATTGCATATCAGTTCATCTGATCTACTGCCGATGAAGCAGAGGTACATGATGTTAAATCATTGTTGACGCATGCTCAATTTTCCAGAATTAAATATCTGACAAAAAAAACCAATAAAAATGATTAAATCTGCTCGTAACTGTAGAACTGCTCATACTAAAATTGTGGATCTGCCATTTTGGTACATTTTGGGATTTTTTATGTTTTAGTTTGGCTTTTTTATTATGGATACTTTGTGTCTGTCAGTCCAAAGCCTGATTACAGTTATGACAGGAGTTTTGAGAAGAATTGTTTTAATTGTTTGAAAGTAGAGAAGTCCAAAAGTCCCTCCACAGCACAACTATAAAATAGAGGAACGGTATCGTTGGTATCACGTTCAGATTATTATTTTTTCCCCCCAGCTGATGAATAATACAAACAGACTGACAGAATCTAGAGAACTTGGATTTAATAGATTGGGCATTTAAAATGGTAAATGACAAAACTGAAGCGTGTGCTTAGAAAAAAATATATGTTATATTGATTGGGTGTGGACGGTAATGTAGTTATTGTTATATATAGTTTCTGTTCTTAGCAGTTGACATTCAGTGTGCATTAAGGCCACCATGACGATGCTGATAGTATATCATGAATCAGAATATTAGATTTATTTTTTTTACAGACAGGAAAATAATGCAATAAAATCTGCAATAATTACAACAATCAATCAGTATAAACAATCAAAGCATTTTCTCCTAATTTATCAGTTTATTAGAACTGGCCCTCACAAAATTAAACTGTCAGTCATTCATTGCTTAAGCTGTAAATGAATACTGACATTTAGATGTGCTTTATCATTTTGAGCAGCTTCACAGAGCAATGCTTCAGTCCCACAGACCTGTCCCTCTTAACACTCTGTACTTTTCCCTCAAGAACACATGTAAAGCCTTGATATGCTTTTATGACATTCATTTTCCTCCTCTTAGCTTCAAACAGAGCCGTATGTTTGAAAATGCAGCAGGAAATAAATTCTCAGGCTACCAATTTTCACACTGTTCTCAGAGCGCAATCGCACTCCAGAGTCAGAACCAAAATACCTTTCAGGCTCCCAAAATGTGGGGATTATCAAATTGATTGTCCTGATGTGACCACTCAACTTTAAGGAGTCAGTCCTCACTTTGCCAACAAGGAAATGAAGGGGCATTCATACTTACAGCAACCTTATATGACAAAATAACCAAAGTCATTCTTTTGATGTTTATGTATTATTTCCCTTGGAGAAAACTGATTTTCTATAGAATGTAGAAAATAGAATGACACCTTATTTTTTCCACTGACAAAAGTTTTTTCACAGTTTTTCAAATGCTACTTGCAGAAGGCCTTTTGTTTAGCCCACCAAAAACAAGAAAGGGTTAGTTCACCCAAAAATTTAAATTCTGTCATGAATTACTCACCCTCATTGACAACAATGCAACAGCAGTGCACATAGTCATGAAGCTGTGTTTGAGACTGTATAAGCTCCTGCTTATTGTGCCGGGTGTGTAATTTACTGTGCATGTGGGCAGCAGCAGAAAAGCATGGCTACCAGCAGGAGTGAGAGGTTTTGTAGCTTGTCTGTGGAAATGCATGACTGAACAGAGGTCTGAAGGCGATCTAATGCTCTGATGGCTAAATTCATGTTGAACCAAAATAATACATATTTTTATTTGTCCTGTTTGACATTTGCCTCAATCACGTAGAATGACTAATGTTCATGAATACATAAAGAATAAATATTATAAATTCTGCACTAATGTTCTCAGAAAGGTCACAAAGCAAACACGAAAAGAGGCCTGGGAGCCTTGGAGAAAATTATATTTATTTTTTGATGCATGTATAACTAAAAATAAAACCAGGTTCCCTATCGATACTTCACTCGTACTGCGTCTTGCTTAAGAAGCTATGGGGAAAACTCCTTTTCTCCGAATACTGAAGCCTTTTTCAAATTGGTTCGTGCAGTGTATTAAAAACTAACCAATGGCTCGGCAGCGGAGCATATCTCAGCCCGCCAGAGCCCGCCAATATGGGCGGGGCATCTGGCTATATAAGCGTGCACTTCGCCATAGGATCCTCAGATTTCGTCTCCTTCGGCGACGACTAAGTTCATCGCTGATCTACGAGACTCGAATGCCTTCAATGAGGCAGCCCCGCTCTCCCATTCCTCCTTTCTCAGCGAGCCTCGGAGAGAGAAACAGCGAAGTCTGGGAGCTAAGCAACCGGGTCTAAGCGATATCACGCTGACTCAGAGCCTGCGTGCTCGCTCTTCCCGCTGCGCTTCGATCCGTGTCTTACACATGAAGATCAGCGCCCCTCTTTACATCGAGCGACTCTATTTTTCTTGGTTGATCGAAGCGTGTGTCGCTATGGCTGCGCTCACAGAGACGGGCTGCTTTTACCACGAAAGCAGTCTGCCCCTGTACATCATGCGTGCTTGATCTGCCAGTGTGTGTTATACATGAGGATCAGCACCCCTCGTTGGGACCTGCCCACGGTGTTGAGGGCTCTTAAGAGCCCTCCTTTCGAGCAGCTACAGTCCATTGGATCTGCAGGCGCTCTCGGTGAGCCCTACCTGCCTCGAATTCGGGCCCAACAACTCCAAGGTCGTCCTGAAGCCTAGGCATGGTTATGTACCTAAAGTGCTCTCGACTCCATTCAGAGCTCAGGTGATAGCTCTTTCGGTGCTTCCTCCTTCGGAGCAGGACCAAGAGCTGAATTTACTCTGCCCCGTCAGGGCATTGAGAATATATATTGAGCGTTCCGCCCCGTTCAGGCAGTCGGAACAGCTTTTTGTATGCTTCGGTCGCCGCACCAGAGGGTCTCCGGTCACAAAGCAGAGACTTTCCAAATGGATAATCGACGCTATCAAGCTAGCATACTCTTCTTTGGGCCTACAATGCCCCATGGGAGTAAGAGCCCACTCAACAAGAGGCGTTGCCTCTTCCTGGGCTTGGTCTAGAGGTGTGTCCATTGCAGAAATTTGTGTGGCGGCCGGCGGGGCCTCGCCATTCACATTTACCAGATTTTATAATCTGGATGTCACGGCCTTACAGGCTCGGGTCCTTTCTGCTTAAACAGACTTACTCTGGCCATATGGCAAAACCAGTGCTCAGGCGTTTGCCTTCTTTACTGTACACTCTTGGCCCCCACTGGGTTCCGAGTCGGATCAGCTTTTTATATGCTTCGGTGACTGCACCAGTGGGTCTCCGGTCACGAAGCAGAGACTTTCCAAATGGATAACTGATGCTATCAAGCTAGCACATTCTTCTTTGGGCCTTCAATGCCCCATGGGAGGAAGAGCCCACTCTACAAGAGGCGTTGCCTCTTCCTGGGCTTGGTCTAGCGGGGTTTCTATATATAATATAATATAATATAATATAATATAATATAATATAATATAATATAATATAATATAATATATAGGCTCCTGGGCTTGGTCTAGCGGGGTTTCTATATATAATATAATATAATATAATATAATATAATATAATATAATATAATATAATATAATATAATATATAGGCTAATCGTTCAAAAGTTTGCAGTCAGTATATTTTGAGTGTTTATTTTTTGAAAGAAAGTAATATTTTTATTCAGCAAGTGCATTGAATTGATCAAAAGTCACAGTAAAGACAAAAAAAAAGATTTGTTGTTCTTTTGAGCTTAATATTTAACAGTCCTGGGAAAAAAATGGTTCCACAAAAATATCAAATAGCGCAACTGTTTTCAACATCAATAGTAATATAATATAATAATTCTTGAGCTGCAAATCAGAATATTAGAATGATTTCTGAAGGATCATGTGACACTGAAGACTGGAGTAATGATGCTGAAAATTCAGCTTTGCATCACAGGAATAAATTACATTTTAAAATATATTAAAATAGAAAACAGTCATTTTAAATTGTAATAATATTTCACAATATTACTGATTTTACTATGTAATGCATAATTGGTGAGTATAAGAGATTTCCTTCAAAACCATGAAAAAAAGACTTACTGACCCCAAACTTTTGAACAGTAGTGTATATTATTATCTCTTTCAGTAACTAAGCCTGCTAAAGGATAGAGGGTCATGTAAATGATAATTAAACCACTTTTCTCTTGCATATAAGCACACCTCTGTTTGAAACATGGATCTGATAAACCGATTTACTGTAACATTTTGACATGTAGGTTGTGAATGTCAAATCTTAATGCATCAAAGTGACTTTGCTTTTGAAATATTATCTCATAAGGAGAGGTGTATTTGATTAAGATGATGCATGACATGCGGAATAGATTGAAAAGAAAACCCTGAAAGCGTTTAATGATGTTTCAAGGGGTTGGTTGAGATCTGCAAATATCAAAGCAGTCAACATGTAATTCCTTTGACACAGTTTTATCAAAGTGTTGTCTTTGATAAAATATGCATCCAGTTCCATGACATTTCAGTTAATCCTTTTCTTCTTGAGTAATTTAAGAAGTTTTCTTACTGATCCTGCTTTTCTCTTTTCCTTTTTTCGTCTTTCAATGTGGCCTCTCTCTGTTACCGGGGAAGCCTTGCTGTGACAGGGTTGTCATCAGAGTGGCCGTGAAAAGGGCAAGGGGAGTGACTCACTTTGAAAAATAACTTTTTTTTTTTGCTTTTATGACAATCCAAGCAACGTCACACCTGGATTCAAAGAATATCATGTTTACGCAAAGAAAGAGAGGTCGATTGAGGCTAGATCCTAGCCTCAGAGTGGTAAACTTGACCTCCGTTACCTCTCCTTTACAAAAAAGTATGCTAGGTAATACAAACTGCTTCATTACTTAGTTAACAGGCCTGAATACTCTCTAGCCATTAACCATAATAGTCTTCACATTTACATAGACCCAGAATCACCCACCAGTGCAGAAGGATCTTTAGTTTGCTCAGAAATGAAGAGATCAGCCTTTTCTCGCATAGACACTGATTACCCCCAAGGACTTGCTGAAGATATTAGTTCAAGCAAGCCTTTCCATTTTTCACTGTTCAGAGAACTATTCAGTGTCTCCTCAACTTTGATATACTAGGTGCTGTATGATTTAGGCTTTAAGCCTTTTTGAAGGTTAGATCTGCTTCAGAAAACATCATAAAACAGAGTTATTTGAACACATACTGCTCTTCTAATTAAAATATATTTAAGTAAAATATACACTAACATAGAAAGATGTTGGGTCAGTGATAATGCACTTGAAATAAGTCTTCTTACTTACTAAGACTGCATTTATTTGATCGAAAAAATCGTGTAAAACGGTAATCGTGTGAAATATTACAATTTTAAATACATTTAAAATGTAATTTATGAATTGTAGTGTAAGTGATAAAAGTGGAAAAACTCACTCAGTAAAATTACACTACTAAGTCATTCTGAACCCCTCTAAAGCAGGGGTTCCCCTTCAAGGGAACTCGCACTGCATCCTCTAGTGCAGTGGTTCTCAACCTT
Source organism: Sinocyclocheilus anshuiensis (assembly GCF_001515605.1). Lineage (NCBI taxonomy): Eukaryota > Metazoa > Chordata > Actinopteri > Cypriniformes > Cyprinidae > Sinocyclocheilus > Sinocyclocheilus anshuiensis. The sequence goes on from NW_015537959.1 coordinate 1,440,810, forward strand.
TTTTGAGTACTGGACCCCCATAATATCTCAAACCAACCTCATGGACCCCCGCCCCCCATTGATATTGACGTGTTTTTTGTGTTGTCCATTTTTCTTAGCTCTTCTGGTGTCAGGTCCACTGATAGATGGCCTATCAAGCCACCTGTCCATGGGATGTTCTTGTTATCTATTTTTTTTTATATATATTTTGATATATTGCCCTAGAAATAATTGCGAGAAACAATATTATTGTCATATGTGACCCTGGACCACAAAAAGCGTCTTAAGTCGCTGGGGTATATTTGTAGCAATAGCCAAAAATACATTGTATGGATCAAAATTATTGATTTTTCTTTTATGCCAAAAATCATTAGGAGATTAAGTAAAGATCATGTTCCATGAATATATTTTGTAAATGTCCTACTGTAAGCTACACAGTAAATCGGTTTCCTACTGCACCGAGGCATGGCATAGTTCGTTCCCCACAGTGTCCACTAGAGGACGCACTGCGAGTTCCCATGAAGGGGAACGTCTCGGTTATACATGTAACCATGATTCCCAGAGAGGGAACAAGACACTTGTCCCCTTGCCATGTAACCCAATACGTTTTGAAACTTTTTATGCTAAAGACCCACAAATAAGATGATCTTCCTTCCAAAAAATATAAATGCATAATAGCCAGTTATGTGGGGGAAAAAAGTGTAGTAAGAGTAAGATTGTAAATAGGAGTGTAGTTACAAGAGAATAAGCAAAAATAAGAGCCAAGTTATATAAAAATGTTTTAACAGTTAAATAATTGAATATAGTGTCATTATAGCAAATCAAATTAGCATTAATTTAATCGCATATATTGAAAAAATAGCATTATTAAAACACCAGCACACACACATATTGAATGTTTAATTAAATATATGTTGTTGTTGTTAACTGATCATTTTTATCTCCCATAGTTTAACAAAAATTTGAGAAAATATAACCATAATTATTTTTAGTATTGACATAATGCTGTCATGTGATAATGCTGTACAACAGTGAAGAAAAATATCCCCAGTTTGAAAGTATGTGGCTTCAAAACTGATATTTTCAGTTTCCTTCTAAATGTTACATTATCTCTGCATAAATGTTTTTCACAGCTCAACATCAGGAAAGAAGTGTGAACTGCTGAGCTCTGAGCAAATAGCGATAAGGCCACTGTGATCTGCAAGCCTTAAAAAAATAATAAATAAAAATGAATGTTAACAAGACAAAAACTGTGTTTCTTGCACTGTATTAGTGCATGTTTGTCCTGATGTGAGAATACATCCATCTTAAGAATCATGTAAATAACTCGTTCACTAGCTCTTTCTTTCAGTGTCTCTCTTATAGCCTCTTTTGAATAATTTAAAGGGGTCATATGATGCGATTTCAATTTCTCCTTTCTCTTTGGAGTGTTACAAGCTCTTGGTGCATAAAGAAGATCTGTAATACATTAAGCATTATATAATGTTTGTTAATGATTTATTAATGAAAGTTATTATAAAGTGTTACCCTGTAACCTATTACATGTCCAAAGTAGCCTTCCCAACACTGATTATATGAAAGACATCAGTGAAAATAGATGGTGTGCCTCCATATAGACGTATGTCCTATCATTCTGCACTGTCTTTGTCTCTCCTCTCAGCTTTGTGTTTTAGTAGCACTCAACAGGAAGGCAGCTGTGGGTGACAGGGACTGGACTGGAGCCAGGGTTTGTTTGGAGCACTCAGGCCCCCATTAAGGCTAGCCATATCTGTGTGACTGTGAACGGCAGGCGGAGGTGGATACTGATGGAGACGGCAAAGGCGGTTGGCATTTTTATGAGAGAGAAACAAGCGCTTGCGCCGTCTCTGATCTTTAGGTTCACTCTTCACCTTTTCTCCCAGGCTGAGTTGTCGCACAGCCTGTCAGGAGCGATCACTAGTTGCCTGACTTCGTCCCCAACCCCTGGCCTGAGAGAAGAGAGAGGAACAAGAGAGGGAGAAACCCTCTGTTTTTAGCCAGAAATGTTAGCAAAAAACATATATGTCTTATTCACTAACCACATATCCAGTTGAACCAGACGATATCTGCACTACTATAATGCTGCATGATGCATTTTAAAATTGAGTCATAGTCATTATTTACAACTATTTCCCTATAGATTTATGATATTAACTCCTGCAGAAAGCATGAGGAAAATTACACTACCAGCCAAAAGTTTGGAATAATTCATATTTTTTTTAAATGGTTTTTGCAAAAAGTCCTTCACCAAGGCTGCTTTTATTCGATAAGAAAAATACAGTAAAAGCAGTAATATTGTGAAATATCATTACTATTGAAATGTTTTATTATTTTTATAATAATAATAATAATAATAATTATTATTATTATCATCATTGTTGTTGTTGTTATATATTTTAATATGTAATATATTCCTGTGATGGTAAAGCTGAATTTCCAGCAGCCATTACTCCAGTCTTCAGTGTCACATGATCTTAAAAAAAAAAACATTTGTGGCAGTGTATATATTGCATTTTACTTTGTGATTTCACTGTAATGGCTCTTCATTTGATGAGAAAATTGAGAAATTGAGGGCATGTTTTTGACAGTTATAGGTATAGTGTACCATTTCACGTTGAACATGTGCTGTGCTTTTCATCTATACGACCAGGTGTGCTAGTACTAGCAGAGAAGAATAATACATAAAGTAACAGCCTTTAAAGGTTTTTAATGACTCCTAAGGGAAGGATTCAGACTGAAATAACCTCATACAGTTTCCTGCAGTAGTATTTTCAACAAATGTGAATCTCACCAACATATTTGCATATTTTGAGGTGGCTAAAATGAAAGACAGGATAAAGTTCACCTAGACAGCTCTACAAACACCAATAAATTCTTATTAAATTCTCCCTTAGATTCTCTGAATTTTTCAAGTTATGGCAAATTTCTGACAACCCAAATTCATTTGCATTTATCTTAAATTACCTGAACATTCAACAAAAGTCACTTATTCCCAGATTAGCTGTCTACTCTCACCAGTTGCTCCCAGAACCACCTTTTCATGTCCCATTGTTCACAAAATACTATAATTTTGAGATAAATCAAGGACATACCCAGGACACCCTGACATTTAGAGTCGAGGCTGAGTGTTTTGGTGCCAGGGGAAAGGGTTCACTTGTCCAGAGGGTCATCAAGGCATCAAAACATGAAGTCATCGAGATATTTACAGATTTAACCTTATTACGTCCCATGCAAATCTGCAGTAGAGCAGCCAATTAACCCTCCATTTCCCCTTTCTGGGTAGAAACAGTTCAGGTTTTGAACCACCAAGCTAATTTGGTATTAAACTCCATGCAGATCGTGAGCCACTCAGCACTGTATTTCTGTTGACTCAGAACTGTATCTAATTAGAAGAATTAATCAGAGACCCGATAGATTAAAGTGCTGCATATTACTGTAAAAGAGCCTCTCTAATTTGCATTTAAACGGGAAGCGTATTTGTGTTCGAGTGACACTCATAAACTCGCATACAAATGACTTGTACATCGTGCAAACTCATAATGGTTCTCATGCTGTGCAGAAAATGAAATGAGGACCTACACTTTTGTAGTAAAATTATTGTAGCGAATCAGCTCATGGGGAAATATGAATAATTAATCATAACTAGTTATAATTAATTATACATATTTAGATCCTGGTGTGAGGCCTTTTTAAGGTCTCGGAAGATTCTAGACTCAGGAGGCCATGGCAAAGCAGCCTCCGAGGCCGCGACCCCAGCCCCTGCCCCCCCTCAAAAAAAATACTTGGGAAAGATTTTGGGCTCCGAGGCCCTCCGTGGGCCATAACCGGGGACTGGAGCCCTCCCTGGGCTTAACTAAGCATCTGGAGCCCTCCCTGGGCTTAACTGAGGATCTGGAGCCCTCGCTGGGCTCGACGGGGAATCAGGAGACCTCCGTGGGATATACTCGGGAACAGGAGCCCTCCGTGGGCTATAATCTGGAATGGCACTTCTGGCTGTAACTCGGGAAATGGATCCCCTAGAACTGGGAATGGCACTCCTGGCTGTGACAAAGGAACTGGATCCACTGGAACTAGGAACGGCACTCCTGGCCGAAACTGGGGAACTTGATCCCCTGGAACTGGGACCAGCACTCCTGGCCATGACTAAGGAACTGGATCCACTGGAACTGGGAACGGCACTACTGGCCGAAACTGGGGAACTGGATCCTCTGGAACTAGGAACGGCACTCCTGGCCGAAAACTGGGGAACTGGATCCACTGGAACTGGGAACAGCACTCCTGGCCGAAACTGGGGAACTGGATCCCTTGGAACTGGGAACTGCACTCCTGGCCGTGACCTAGGAACGGGATCCTCTGGAACTAGGATCGGCACTCCTGGCCGTGACTAAGGAATTGGATCCTCTGAAACTAGGAACGGTACTCCTGGCCATGACTGGTGCTGGAGCCGACACTGGAGCGAGCTCCGGGGCTGGCAGGCTTGACTGAGGAACCGCCGGCGGGCTTGACATCGGCGTGGCCAGCGGGCTTGACATCGGAGCGGCCGGTGGGCTTGAATTCTGAGCTGCCGGTGGGCTTGTCTTCGGAGCGGCCAGCAGGCTAGAATGAGCTGCGGCCGGCGGACTTGACAACGGCGCAGCCTGCGGGTTTGTTTTCTGAGCGGCCTACGGGCTTAAAGGTCCCATGACATGCTCCTTTTTGGATGCTTTTATATAGGCCTAAGTGGTCCCTAGTACTGTATCTGAAGTCTCTTTCCCGAAATTCAGCCTTGCTGCAGCCGGCAAGCTTGACAAAGGACGGTTCTCATACCGCAGGGAACAAACAAAACAAAAGACTATTTAAAACGAAAACAAAACACGGGTAAAGGAGCGCCGCTTACTATTTACGGTCTGCTGTTCTGTCACACACACACACTGAGAGCGCAAGAACAAGCGAGGAGATGAGGAATAATGTAAATCAAAAAGGTTTTAATGAAGGCACGCAGGATCACAGGACGGGAAACATCAGGCAAACCAAAATGACACTTAACAGCAGACAGAGAACTAGGAACTGAGAACACTTTAAATACACAGACACCAATGGG
>NW_015537959.1:1446236-1450079 GCF_001515605.1 Sinocyclocheilus anshuiensis
AAAATTGATATTCATCTTCATATGTAATTTCACGGAGTCACCACTTGATGTCCAATTTAAAAGCTTGGCCGTAAAGAAAAAAATAGTTGCTGCTGCTGTAAATACTATAGTCTGTATGCAACAGTTATGGTGTTCCAACATTCAGTAGGCTATTATTCAAGCATGCATCTCTATCTCTTGTGTCTAAGCAGAAAGTGAAAAGATTATTAAAACAAGGACAGATGACAAGGAAGTGTTAGGAAGTGTTAGTCTGTGATCCATGCTCACTCCCATATCATCTTCATGCTTATATAAAACGCTAAGCGTGTTTCTTGCACGTGACTTGCCAAAATACCCAGAAGCATGCATTTCTCAAGCTTTTCTCACCACAGCACAGGAAACCTTTCTTTGAAATGCTTGTTTGTTTGCTTTTTTTCTGACCTACAGCAGCAAATGTTAAAAAACAGTGGATGGAGGAACGTTTGAGAAATTTCTATAAGACATAAACAAGAAGCCATTAGAAGGGAGAGGGTGGGATCTGTTTTCAATGTGGGTGGCCTAACTTTCACTGAGGTATGATTTTTATTGTTCACGTGTGTCAGTCATGACAGGGGTAATTTTGAAGCAGCAATGTCTATTATTTGATGACAATACCGCAATACCACTCTCAAATCTTGATAAGCAGCCCCCATTTGACAGATGTTTTTTGATGCACCACTTATTGCTCAGTTTATCATGTGAAATATCAGTCTTGAGAATTGAGAAAACTTTTAAAAAATCAATGCAATCTGATGCATTCATTGATCTATCCTCAACACCTAACACCTAAAACTCAAGAACGGTGACAACACTGTAAAAAATTAATTATTGTGAAAATGTAAAAATCCAAAGCAACTTAATGCATTCAGTTTTTTTGGTTCTCTCAACTATTAGTATTAGTTTTTTTCTAAATGCAAGTGACCTTAATCAGCTAATAATTTCATTGAGGCAAGAATTCTTGTTCAGAAAATGTACAAAATAAATAGATATATAATTTTGGTAACCATATAGTTGTTTAGGACACTGATCTGTGCTATATTTCTGTGCTGTGTTTTGAAGACACTTTATACCTTACAAAGAAAAGATATCTGAGGAATAGTTTTTGAATGTTGAACATAGACCTTATCACTTGACACTCAAATGTCAAGAACGGTGACAATCAACAAATGTAAAAAGCTTAACATCACAACACAACAAATAAAAATAAAACAACAGTGAAAATGTTAAAAAGTCAGCAAACAGCAAAACAAAATTCTAACAGTAATAGTAACCGCATAATTTAACAGTAACCCTTAACATTTCAACAGCATTGTTCAGACAACTTTATTTGACTAGTTGGGACAACATTTCGGGAAGTTCGGCTGGCAGTTTTTTGTTTATTTTTTCTGAAATAACATTTTTTTGTATTTATAAAAAGGACTCAAAAGGTCCCTTAAACTGGACAGTATAGTTGCTTTTTCTGCAGTGCATTGTTTTAAATCAGTTCACTTGTTGGAGCTGACAACTAAAATGCAAATTCACAATGAATTTCACTTTCATATCAAGAGCAAGCCAAGCAACAGGCTCTCATGTATTTAAACATCAGAGGAATATGTTAAGAGAGCAACAAAGCATTACAAGCCAATTAATGCTTGAATTTTTACCAAATAAGTATTGTGGGAACTGCAAGCTTGAGCGATCAAATGAATTAGTCACTCAAACAGCATGACTGATGGCGCTTCATGATCGCTGCCTCCTCTTTCCGAAACACACACAAAACACGGATCAGAGTCTGACAGATACAAGGCAGCTAATTAGAAAAGCCTCATTAAGGGAACAAAGGCTGTATTTTAGACATTTCAAACATAAAGTTCTGCCTCACCATTGAAAACACATGAGTAACTATCTGAGGATTACATGCCTGTTGTGAATATACTTAATTAAATATTGTGCAACTACAGTGTATATGCAAATGTATATCTATAACGGTGTTCTGTTCTCAATTCTCAATTCCTGGTTTGCAACCAAATCCAAAGCAACTTAATGCATTCAGTTTTTTTGGTTCTCTCAACTATTAGTATTAGTTTTTTTCTAAATGCAAGTGACCTTAATCAGCTAATAATTTCATTGAGGCAAGAATTCTTGTTCAGAAAATGTACAAAATAAATAGATATATAATTTTGGTAACCATATAGTTGTTTAGGACACTGATCTGTGCTATATTTCTGTGCTGTGTTTTGAAGACACTTTATACCTTACAAAGAAAAGATATCTGAGGAATAGTTTTTGAATGTTGAACATAGACCTTATCACTTGACACTCAAATGTCAAGAACGGTGACAATCAACAAATGTAAAAAGCTTAACATCACAACACAACAAATAAAAATAAAACAACAGTGAAAATGTTAAAAAGTCAGCAAACAGCAAAACAAAATTCTAACAGTAATAGTAACCGCATAATTTAACAGTAACCCTTAACATTTCAACAGCATTGTTCAGACAACTTTATTTGACTAGTTGGGACAACATTTCGGGAAGTTCGGCTGGCAGTTTTTTGTTTATTTTTTCTGAAATAACATTTTTTTGTATTTATAAAAAGGACTCAAAAGGTCCCTTAAACTGGACAGTATAGTTGCTTTTTCTGCAGTGCATTGTTTTAAATCAGTTCACTTGTTGGAGCTGACAACTAAAATGCAAATTCACAATGAATTTCACTTTCATATCAAGAGCAAGCCAAGCAACAGGCTCTCATGTATTTAAACATCAGAGGAATATGTTAAGAGAGCAACAAAGCATTACAAGCCAATTAATGCTTGAATTTTTACCAAATAAGTATTGTGGGAACTGCAAGCTTGAGCGATCAAATGAATTAGTCACTCAAACAGCATGACTGATGGCGCTTCATGATCGCTGCCTCCTCTTTCCGACATTTAAGTGACTCAGGGGGCTGCGACTACCCAGCGTTTCCCCAATTCTGTCTGGGAGCCCATATCAGAGCTCTTAATGCGCTTTGTCACTGTTGCTGGGCTAATTAGTGCACAGCAGCTGCAGCAGATGGCGATTCACTCTGGGCTGCTCTACCATGTACCTGTCATATTCCCTCTGGCCCGTTACTGTCATCATTTTGAATTCTTGCTCTCTGCTCAGGTTTAACTGCTTTTTCAAAATCTTCCTCTCTTTGAGAAAGGCATAAAAAGGAGCATCATGTGATCAATATTGTTGTCCTCCCAGGGGCTCCATTCCATTCCGGTTTAATCTCTGTGGTAAATACAATCTCCAAAGGGGGATGTAGGGCTATGTTGGTGCACAACAAGATATGGTTTTCGGGGGTGAGTGGAAACATGCTTATCATGCTTTATCTGCTTTTTAAAGACAAATTCAACAGGAAGAGTAAACATGGTTAACACTTGCCATTTATGTGTGAATAGGTGAGTGATGAGAAGCATGTTTAAATGTGATGGAGCAAGCAATGAGGCGAGTCTGCAAAAGGCCATTATAGGAGAGAGAACATGAGGAAATAGGCTGTGGTGTGTACAATATTATTGCAATATTATTTTCATCACATTTACATTCATTAATTTGCCTGCCCCTTTTTTACCAGAATGATATGTTGTACGAGAACTCATAACAGGTTAATGTCGAAGACAATATAGTTGCTTTTTCTGCAGTGCATTGTTTTAAATCAGTTCACTTGTTGGAGCTGACAACTAAAATGCAAATTCACAATGAATTTCACTTTCATCATTACACTCTAAAAAATGCTGGGTTCAAAAAAAAAACAACCGCTGGGTCAAAACAACCCAATAGCTGGGTTTGTCCCTTTTTAACCCAGCGCTGGGTTATA
>NW_015537959.1:1452220-1456844 GCF_001515605.1 Sinocyclocheilus anshuiensis
AAAATTGATATTCATCTTCATATGTAATTTCACGGAGTCACCACTTGATGTCCAATTTAAAAGCTTGGCCGTAAAGAAAAAAATAGTTGCTGCTGCTGTAAATACTATAGTCTGTATGCAACAGTTATGGTGTTCCAACATTCAGTAGGCTATTATTCAAGCATGCATCTCTATCTCTTGTGTCTAAGCAGAAAGTGAAAAGATTATTAAAACAAGGACAGATGACAAGGAAGTGTTAGGAAGTGTTAGTCTGTGATCCATGCTCACTCCCATATCATCTTCATGCTTATATAAAACGCTAAGCGTGTTTCTTGCACGTGACTTGCCAAAATACCCAGAAGCATGCATTTCTCAAGCTTTTCTCACCACAGCACAGGAAACCTTTCTTTGAAATGCTTGTTTGTTTGCTTTTTTTCTGACCTACAGCAGCAAATGTTAAAAAACAGTGGATGGAGGAACGTTTGAGAAATTTCTATAAGACATAAACAAGAAGCCATTAGAAGGGAGAGGGTGGGATCTGTTTTCAATGTGGGTGGCCTAACTTTCACTGAGGTATGATTTTTATTGTTCACGTGTGTCAGTCATGACAGGGGTAATTTTGAAGCAGCAATGTCTATTATTTGATGACAATACCGCAATACCACTCTCAAATCTTGATAAGCAGCCCCCATTTGACAGATGTTTTTTGATGCACCACTTATTGCTCAGTTTATCATGTGAAATATCAGTCTTGAGAATTGAGAAAACTTTTAAAAAATCAATGCAATCTGATGCATTCATTGATCTATCCTCAACACCTAACACCTAAAACTCAAGAACGGTGACAACACTGTAAAAAATTAATTATTGTGAAAATGTAAAAATCCAAAGCAACTTAATGCATTCAGTTTTTTTGGTTCTCTCAACTATTAGTATTAGTTTTTTTCTAAATGCAAGTGACCTTAATCAGCTAATAATTTCATTGAGGCAAGAATTCTTGTTCAGAAAATGTACAAAATAAATAGATATATAATTTTGGTAACCATATAGTTGTTTAGGACACTGATCTGTGCTATATTTCTGTGCTGTGTTTTGAAGACACTTTATACCTTACAAAGAAAAGATATCTGAGGAATAGTTTTTGAATGTTGAACATAGACCTTATCACTTGACACTCAAATGTCAAGAACGGTGACAATCAACAAATGTAAAAAGCTTAACATCACAACACAACAAATAAAAATAAAACAACAGTGAAAATGTTAAAAAGTCAGCAAACAGCAAAACAAAATTCTAACAGTAATAGTAACCGCATAATTTAACAGTAACCCTTAACATTTCAACAGCATTGTTCAGACAACTTTATTTGACTAGTTGGGACAACATTTCGGGAAGTTCGGCTGGCAGTTTTTTGTTTATTTTTTCTGAAATAACATTTTTTTGTATTTATAAAAAGGACTCAAAAGGTCCCTTAAACTGGACAGTATAGTTGCTTTTTCTGCAGTGCATTGTTTTAAATCAGTTCACTTGTTGGAGCTGACAACTAAAATGCAAATTCACAATGAATTTCACTTTCATATCAAGAGCAAGCCAAGCAACAGGCTCTCATGTATTTAAACATCAGAGGAATATGTTAAGAGAGCAACAAAGCATTACAAGCCAATTAATGCTTGAATTTTTACCAAATAAGTATTGTGGGAACTGCAAGCTTGAGCGATCAAATGAATTAGTCACTCAAACAGCATGACTGATGGCGCTTGATGATCGCTGTCATCTCTTTCCGACATTTAAGTGAATCAAGGGGCTGCGACTACCCAGCGTTTCCTCAATTTTGCCTGGGAGCCCGTATCAGAGCTCTTAATGTGCTTTGTCACTGTTGCTGGGCTAATTAGTGCACAGCAGCTGCAGCAGATGGCGATTCACTCTGGGCTGCTCTACCATGTACCTGTCATATTCCCTCTGGCCCGTTACTGTCATCATTTTGAATTCTTGCTCTCTGCTCAGGTTTAACTGCTTTTTCAAAATCTTCCTCTCTTTGAGAAAGGCATAAAAAGGAGCATCATGTGATCAATATTGTTGTCCTCCCAGGGGCTCCATTCCATTCCGGTTTAATCTCTGTGGTAAATACAATCTCCAAAGGGGGATGTAGGGCTATGTTGGTGCACAACAAGATATGGTTTTCGGGGGTGAGTGGAAACATGCTTATCATGCTTTATCTGCTTTTTAAAGACAAATTCAACAGGAAGAGTAAACATGGTTAACACTTGCCATTTATGTGTGAATAGGTGAGTGATGAGAAGCATGTTTAAATGTGATGGAGCAAGCAATGAGGCGAGTCTGCAAAAGGCCATTATAGGAGAGAGAACATGAGGAAATAGGCTGTGGTGTGTACAATATTATTGCAATATTATTTTCATCACATTTACATTCATTAATTTGCCTGCCCCTTTTTTACCAGAATGATATGTTGTACGAGAACTCATAACAGGTTAATGTCGAAGACAATATAGTTGCTTTTTCTGCAGTGCATTGTTTTAAATCAGTTCACTTGTTGGAGCTGACAACTAAAATGCAAATTCACAATGAATTTCACTTTCATCATTACACTCTAAAAAATGCTGGGTTCAAAAAAAAAACAACCGCTGGGTCAAAACAACCCAATAGCTGGGTTTGTCCCTTTTTAACCCAGCGCTGGGTTATATTTAACCCAGCATTTTTTAGAGTGTACATTATATATTGTATAAAATTGAGTGTATATAATAGGCAACTATTTTAATGGATTCACATGCTTTATCTTTATTTTGCAATTTTAAAATGTAATTTATTCCTGATGGCAAAGCTGAATTTTTGTCAGTCATTATTCCAGTCTTCAGTGTCACATGATCCTTCAGAAATCATTCTAATATGCTGATTTGGGGCTCAAGAAATATTTCTTATATTATCAATGTTGAAAACAGTTGTACTGCTTAAACGTTTTTTTTTTTCTTTCTTTTTTTTCAGCATTCTTTGGTTCTTTCTTAACATTATATACAGTATGTCTTTACTGTTACTTTGATTGTACTGACCCCAAACTTTTGAATGTTTGTGAGTGCCAGTGAAACTTTTTTTTTTTTTACTGTATTCCTTTTAGAAATCAACAAATAATCCTGAAGATATCTTTTGCATGGCTTATCAGAATAGGTTTCTCCAAATTTTACTATTTATTAGCTGCTAATATATTAAAAGAAAGAAAGAAAGAAAGAAAGAAAGAAAGAAAGAAACCATGTGTAGTCATGAGAGCAGATATGGACCAAAAACAGTAAAACAAGTGCATGTCCTCGATCATTTAATTTTCTCAAGTCCCTCTTTGTAGAAATGTTCAAATCATTTGATTGGGTTTAGCACATGCAATCAATGCATGCACTTGATTTGCCCTCCACCACATGCTGCTCCATTGCACTGACCAATCAGAGAATGCAACTGATTTTTAAAAAAAGAGAAACAACAAGATGTATTCTATGTGGCTAATGTTTAAGAATGAAATCTAAGTCTGTTTCCATCTTATAAAACCAGCATCACCTTTATGTCACCATGGCAACAAAGTACAATATTGGATATGTAGTCATCATGTGTAAATGCCGTTTTTGGGGGGGATTATTTTTTCTTTCTTTTTTTCTCCCATAAACAACATTTTGCCACAGATGCTGTTGATAAGGCTTTACAATTGTATTGAACTGAGAACATTAGGGCTGAGACATATGGCCAAAAATTAATATCTCTGTATTGTTTTGGCTGAATTGCCATAAACGTTATATATCTCATTTAACACTCATTTAGTAATTACACTAATTTAGAGACACTGTACATTCAATAAGTTGTAGTGTATCGTTTCAACACGTCATCGGATATTCATTCATGTTTATTTAATGCTAATCATAATGCGCTCCTGCTTAGCTTGAACTGATTGTCTGAAATTCTTAATAAAACTAACAGAATTTGAATGCTGAGACTTTTTTTCTTATTATCAAAAGTAACCTGTTCTGTCTTGTCTGTCAGCATATGTCCTCTTTGCTCTGTGATGTGTTTCACTCCGTAATAAAATGGACGTGTGGCATGAGAGTTAGCAGTGGCTGGAAGGTACGCGGAATGTGACGCGTCGCGTCCTTAAGATTGAGGCTAAAATAAATGCTTCTTTCAGTACGATTAAACAAAGAAAATGAAATAGTAGCATATTCAATTTTGGGGTGGCACCCTGGGTGGCCAATCAGATGGGTGTCCAGTGTCGGAGCCAGAGGGGTGTTCAGGGTGGCACTGGACACCAATCTAATTGGCCACCCCCGGTAGAATATGCTTCCATTTCATTTTCTTTGTTTAATGGTACTGAAAAATATTAATCATACTATATATATATATATTTATATATATATATATATATACTGAACAAAATTATAAACGCAACACTTTTGTTTTTGCCCCCATTTTTCATGAGCTGAAAGATCTAACTTTTTCTATGTACACAAAAGGCCTATTTCTCTCAAATATTGTTCACAAATCTGTCTAAATCTGTGTTAGTGCGCACTTCTCCTTTGCTGAGATAATCCATCCACCTCACAGGTGTGGCATATCAAGATGCTGATTAGACAGCATGATTATTGCACAGGTGTGC
>NW_015537959.1:1456858-1472754 GCF_001515605.1 Sinocyclocheilus anshuiensis
ATTTTATTTTTTATTTTTTATTTTTTTTTTGTATAGGTTTAAAGAAAATCTATACAACTTTGCTTTTGGGACATAGCCAATATTTTATGCAAAATATAAAAATTCTGGTCGATACAATAATTACTTTAATGTCATTGTTGATAATCAATAAATAGCCGGTATATAGAATTTCAATATTTTTTGTCTTAACACATTAAAGTTTAAGCACTAAATAATAATAATAATAATAATAATAATAATAAAAGACAAGTAACACATTGAATTCATCCTGACATTTTGAAGTAGAAAGGCTGAAATGGCGTTTTCTTGTCAAATATACTCCGATATTCTTTCTTAAAATCCACTATCGGTCGACCTCTAATATGTACAGAATGATAATTATTTGTTTTTACTGTAAGTGAGCATTATATGGTGACAAATGTAATCTAAAAGTAAAAACTGAAGAATGAATAATATAGAATATCAACCAATATCAATAAATTAAATCTCTAAAATATAGACCAATAACTGATATGGTACAAAATCTGTATGTTAGCAATAATTTAACAGAACAAGACAACAAAGTGCATTACAGACAATAGAGTGTTCCAAGGATGACACAATTTTGTAGGCCAAAACCCAGAACAATTTAGCATTTTAGCACTTCCAGTTCCATTGTCCTGAAGTCAATGGGTTTTTTGAATGGGTTCTTAGTTAAATGCTTGAAATAAGGCCTGTAGTGAATACAATCTCAAGATATTTTCATGTTTTATTCTATGACATATACATCAGTAATACCCACTTGTGATTTATTTATTTATTTATTTATTTATTTATTTTATTATTTTAAGATTTGACATGTTTTGAAAAAGTTTTTTTTCAAAGTGATTGCCTATGACTGACTGTATTCGTCGTCTGACTGCATGAACCGAACCATGACATCCGTACCGTGACGGTTCGGGACAAATACATTTACCGTTACACCCCTAGTTTATAATCACACTCTTGCAAACTTTTCTAACTCAAACTTTCAGGGATTTGGTTTATTTTATCTTGTTTTTTTTTATTTATTTATTAATTTTTTTTTTAATAAAGACTGAAAGAGTTTTAGAAGCTTAATGGTGGTGATTATGAAGTCATGTGACCATGGTGTAGTTCATTTATGGTCTATGTTTAGCTTTTACATCTGGCAATTGTATTTAGGCGTATTTAGTTGTTTTAATTTGTGAAGATTATCATGATGAACAAAACATGTAAGAATCATTAACATTTGTTGGTCACAGAGCTTATTTTCTGCAATAATCCAAAAGCCAATAGAAAAATCGTATGGAGTTGTTGTCAAGGGAAGCAGGGTGATGTTAACTTCTGGCTTGTACATCACTGCAGCACTCGACTGGCAAATCCATTAAGTCCCCTGAGCATCAAAATGTTCTCTGCTTGCGTGAGTGATGTTGACATGATGATGATACACCGCACACTTCATAATGTCATAATCTCTCAGAAACTTGCTTCACTTCAGACGGGCTCTATCAGCTTCTGCAGTCCTGCCTCTGTCTCATCTGTCTGCCCTCCTTCATTAGAGCTCATTAGAGCACATCACTTAAGCTGCACCTTGTCAAAAGCCCTCCGCTTCCAGCCCACCACCAACCAGCTCTCCACAGCCAGACCAAGAGGTCACGCATTCAGTCTCCCACCACATGCCAACACTGCCTGACTATCCATTATTATCTCTGATGCTCCATAACACGAGGATGGCCCTGTCTCTGGCTACGTATGAGACAAGTGAGAAATGCAGCTTTAAAAAAAGGCACAAATCCTCAGGGGCTGTGAGGCATCATTACAACCTGTCATTTTGACGCCGTTTTTTTCCTGACTCACTTCAGATTGATGTTTGGTGCCAAGGGGATGTTTGAATTGTTTGGGTTGCCGAGTGTGGATTGGCGAAAAGTGTGTGCCACTCAGTCAGATGTTGAATTACTGCGCAAGAGAGCTATGCACTGTGGGTAAAAAACTGAATTCAGTTTGACAACTGAAAAATTTACAGAAATGTAGAAACAGTTTACAATACTTTTACAGCATTTATGTTAATTTCTAAATATACACTTTTTGACATTTTAAAGTTGTATACATGAATGTATTATGTTTAAATATAAATTAAATATACTTTTAAATATGAATTAAATTAAATTTAGGTCCCACTTTATATTAAGTGGCCTTAACTACTATGTACTTAAATTTAAATTAATAATTTGTTACAATACACTTATTGTGTACATACCTGTTTTTACATTGTACTTATATTTAAAAAAGAAATACCTGCATCTAATTACATCTGTAATTACTTTCTGTAATTACATTTATAATTACACTGTTGACCCATCCCTTACACCTTAACCCACCCTTAAACCTACCCATACCACCAAACCTGTCACTAACCTTACCCGTATCCCACCTCAATAGCAGCAAAAGTGTTTTGCAATACAATATGAACACAATAAGTACATTGTCCTTATTTTTGATGTAAGTACAGTAGTTAAGGCCACTTAATATAAAGTGGGACCAAAATTTAAAGTTACATATAAATTAATGTTTAAAAATGAACATTAACTTAGATTAATAAATACTAAGAGTTCATGATACCAAATGCATTAAATGTAGTTTGAGTGACGAATAGAGTTCAAGCGTAGCTCAGGTAGACCATGGCATGACAGCCAGCATCAGCTTTTTGTAACTCCTTCCACTACAATAAATATATGTTCATCCATACTCACATCTGCCTGTCTGTTGTATGTGTCTGTCGAACATACATGCGCTTAGTCAGCTTCAGTTCTGTCACAGAAACAAAATCAGCTTTCAGTTTCGTTGAACAGAAAATGCACTAAATCGGTCTTCGGTTCTGTCTCACAGAACAAACGTTAAGTCAGCTTTTTTATGTTGCATAAACGCTTTTTGCACAAACGCTTTCAGCTCTGTTGGACAGATGCATTAACTTAGCTTTCAGTCACTGTAGTCTGTCGCACAGACACATGTTAAATCAACTCTCAGTCACTATAGTCTGTCTCACAGACACTCATTTCTAGTTCGGCACCAGACACTTGCTCGACAGCTTAAAAATTGTAATTGTCGCACAGATACTCGCTTAAGATAGCCTTCTAGTTCATAACAAACACTCACAAAGGACAGCTTTCAAACAGATGAAAGGATTTGCTCCCCACATGAATTTCACTTCAGATTCAAAATTTTTTGCCTGATTTGGAGCCAAATTACAGGGGTAAAAATAACTTTAGAAAGATGGCACCATCATTGTTTTATTTTTACAAAGAGATCAGTAGGTCTATTACTAAAAACTGTTGACTTTAACTGTCTTTGTTGCATTATATGCCAATTGAAAGTTCAAAAATGGGAACAAGATCTTCTTGAGTTTTTGCCCCAAGTTTGCATGTCTCTAATTCAAAAAGTATTAAAGATCTCTTAATACCCTTTTAGATTATGGTTCTTAAACTTTTCTTTTGGTATCTTCATTTTAAATGCCCTATATGTTTATTTCCAGGAGATATGGGGATCTCAGTGTGGCTCCGTGTTCAAATTGTTGAATTTCACCCATATTCAATGGTCAAAAACCAAATGTGGTCCACCTTGCAGCTGATACTTATTGCATTTAAAAGGGGAATGTCTGAAGAATAAATAATGTTGAAACTAGAAATATATGTTTCCATTGCATGCAACATACCTCTCTGAGTGCCAAAAATCCACCGATATGGTCAAGTTGATGGACATTAACTTGCTCTCAAAAGTGTATTTATGAGAATCCAGTTTCAGGGAAATTTGGAAGGAGGGGTTTTCTTCATAAAACCCCGTCGGCTGCAGGTTTACATTGTTGCTTTAAGATCTGACGCATAGATCAAATATTTTGACACGTCTGTATTTCTCCCAACTGTTCAAGTTCACTTAAGACAAAACTGACTGCATTTACATTAATAGTCTCCAAGACGGGCATTTTGAAATTCGTAAGTGTGTAGCAATAATAGAACTTAAGAGAACTTAAGCGAAAGAACTCGGCATTCGCACACTGACTGAGAGGCGCGTTATTCTGTGAACGCGCTTTCGGTGTATGAGCACAGAAACCCGTCAGCTTTCAAGTAGGCTACTGGACAAGACTTAAAAACACATGCAAATACTGAATATCACTTTCGTGATCATGCATTGAGTCAGTGACATTTCCGTCAACTGTCCCTGGACTTGGTTGGACTCGGACATATTTTCCGAGTCCGAAAGGTTCGAGTCCGAGTCAAGTCCGAGTAAAAATACATCCGAGTCCGTGACAAGTCCGAGTCCTTTAAAAAACTGTACTCGAGACCGGACTTGAGTCCGAGTACCCCAACTCTAAAAAATGCTATATATTTTTTATGCTCAGAATGCTGTATTATATAGTAGTAGATATTCCAGAGGTACATTAATTCTGAATGTTTTAAATGCCATAAATAATGAAAAAAAAAATGTCATAAACATTTAAATGTCATGAATATAAAAAAAACATCAACATATAAAGAAGAAAGACCCCCATGGTGGTTTGAATGTAACATCAAACAGTCTAAAGTGTGGACACACTTTTTTCTTTTATTTTCTTTATTTTTTATTTCAGCCCCACTTTGTGTAGAGTGGCCTTAACTACTATGTACTTGCATTTAAATTAATCATTTGGTACAATGCACTTATTGTGTACATGTTTTACATTGAACTTATATTTAAAAATACCTGCATGTAATTACATTTATAATTACACTGTTGAACCATCTCTTACACCTTAACCCACCCTTAAACCTACCCATACCACCAAACCTGTCCCTAACCTTACCTGTATCCCACATCAATAGTAGCAAACGTGTTTTGCAGTACAATATATTATTCTAATTGTATTCTTTAAAACAAACTTGTCCCTTTTAGACTTGCACTCTATTCATTTACTGCTTGTTTTCTTGCTTGCGTATCACTGCTCTTTTGTTGATTTTGATTGCTTCCATTGTCCTCATTTGTAAGTCGCTTTGGATAAAAGCGTCTGCTAAATGACTAAATGTAAATGTAACCATTGGTTGTGCACTTCCACCATGTTTGCAGTTTTTTAATGCTTTTTATTCTTGTTTGTAGTTCTGAACCGAACCCTTCTCCAAAGCGCAATGGATTGTGGGCAATATTAGTCATTAGAGTTAGTGAGTTAATTAATTGTATTACAATTTGACAAGTCAGGTTATTGTGCAACAAAAGAACAATAACTTTTTCTTTTAGCAGTACAACCTGAAATGCTTTAAAAATAACATATATTCAAACACCACAAAAATGTAATTTATAAAACAATTTAAAAGCACAGGGAATAAAATAAAGTTCATGTCTTTTTGTTTTGCTTTTGAGCATAACATGTTCCCTAGTCAGTGACATTTCCGTCAACTGTCCCTGGACTTGGTTGGACTCGGACATATTTTCCGAGTCCGAAAGGTTCGAGTCCGAGTCAAGTCCGAGTAAAAATACATCCGAGTCCGTGACAAGTCCGAGTCCTTTAAAAAACTGTACTCGAGACCGGACTTGAGTCCGAGTACCCCAACTCTAAAAAATGCTATATATTTTTTATGCTCAGAATGCTGTATTATATAGTAGTAGATATTCCAGAGGTACATTAATTCTGAATGTTTTAAATGCCATAAATAATGAAAAAAAAAATGTCATAAACATTTAAATGTCATGAATATAAAAAAAACATCAACATATAAAGAAGAAAGACCCCCATGGTGGTTTGAATGTAACATCAAACAGTCTAAAGTGTGGACACACTTTTTTCTTTTATTTTCTTTATTTTTTATTTCAGCCCCACTTTGTGTAGAGTGGCCTTAACTACTATGTACTTGCATTTAAATTAATCATTTGGTACAATGCACTTATTGTGTACATGTTTTACATTGAACTTATATTTAAAAATACCTGCATGTAATTACATTTATAATTACACTGTTGAACCATCTCTTACACCTTAACCCACCCTTAAACCTACCCATACCACCAAACCTGTCCCTAACCTTACCTGTATCCCACATCAATAGTAGCAAACGTGTTTTGCAGTACAATATATTATTCTAATTGTATTCTTTAAAACAAACTTGTCCCTTTTAGACTTGCACTCTATTCATTTACTGCTTGTTTTCTTGCTTGCGTATCACTGCTCTTTTGTTGATTTTGATTGCTTCCATTGTCCTCATTTGTAAGTCGCTTTGGATAAAAGCGTCTGCTAAATGACTAAATGTAAATGTAACCATTGGTTGTGCACTTCCACCATGTTTGCAGTTTTTTAATGCTTTTTATTCTTGTTTGTAGTTCTGAACCGAACCCTTCTCCAAAGCGCAATGGATTGTGGGCAATATTAGTCATTAGAGTTAGTGAGTTAATTAATTGTATTACAATTTGACAAGTCAGGTTATTGTGCAACAAAAGAACAATAACTTTTTCTTTTAGCAGTACAACCTGAAATGCTTTAAAAATAACATATATTCAAACACCACAAAAATGTAATTTATAAAACAATTTAAAAGCACAGGGAATAAAATAAAGTTCATGTCTTTTTGTTTTGCTTTTGAGCATAACATGTTCCCTACTTCGACAAAGTGAATAAGTAGATGCTATAGTCAAGAAGCTGTGCAAAGGCGATGAATTGTTCTTAAGTATGAGAGTGTGCACGATCTACCCTTCAAAAATATACCTGAAATAGTAGACCATCCAGGGTCTTTTGGCATACTCTTTTCAACATACTATGCTTTGGGACACACTTATTCTAATCTCACATACTATGTAGGATGGATTGTATGAACATTGGGATGCAGGGATAGTCCCTTTAATTGGTAAGCAATTTGTTCATTAAAATGAAGAATACTTATTTTTCCTTTCTTCAGACTAAGGTTTGTATTAGGCCTTAATTATCATTCAAGTGAAGACCTGGGCTGTTGTTCAGGAGATGAGGTGAATGCTTTCCTCCTACGCTCACTCTGTCTAGCCAGATGTGTGGCATTAATGTTCCTAACCTCTCCTCATTATCCTGGTCTTGAGTCAGAGCTACAGGGCAACTATAATACAGGTGAGGTGAAAAAAGACAAGATTGAGGAATAGGCCTCATTCTTATAAAAATCTATGGGACCCCCCCATTTTATATGTGTGTTTTACATATGTTCAGTTTATGATATTAGAAAGTAATACATCAATTTGATCATTTATCTAAAATTCCAAGTTCTGTCATGAAACTCTAGATGGCGGAGGATGATGGGTCATTAACACAAACGGAGTTGTCGTTTCACAGTTTTATTCCAAACTCAAGGTGAACTCGTCTTCCACACACGTCCAACATATCATTAACAGCAAAAGCATGTATTCCAAATGCAGTATTGACATGTTAGTGAATATTATCAATAGAAGCAGTGGCAGAAGCAAAAAATCAATTTAGTTGCATGAGGGTACAGTGAAAAGCATTGCTGGTAGTGAACTCGCTCAAGTGTATGCAGAGGGGTGCCATGCTGTAACAGGCTGTACATGTGGAAGCGTCAAAATGATCGTACAAATTAGGGATGGGCGATACCACTTATTTTGTTTTCAATACGATACCGATACTTTTAAAGGCCAGTATCGTTGATACCGATACGATACTTCTAAACTGAACTTTTGAATTATGAAATGTATTAAATTATTAAATTTACTAAGAGTAAAATGGGTAATGATATCCACTTAACTTTATATTTGAACCTTTATTGCAACTTATTGTAACAGATTGCCCCTCTCTGGAAAGGCACGACCTCGCACCAACAGAGAGTTCATGAAAGGACCAAGGAGTGGGCAAAGGGATGGCTAACACACAGAGTCCAAAGACAGGAGTGGGCAAAGGGATCACAGAAGTGTAGGGTGCACAGAAGACAGGAGTGTCGAAGGGATAGGGAATGATGCCAGCAGGACCAGGGAGGCAACAAAGGAGGAAGGAGCTAGGGCACAGCCTGGAGTTGCAGAGGATGGATGAAGGACATGAGGACGAGCCGAGTAGCAGACAACCAAAGCCCAGCCAGGAAGAAGGCCCATGGCGAAGTCGCTGGAGGGAGGAGCCATGGTTGAGGCCTGGGAAGTGGAACCAAGGATTCAAGTTCCTGAACCAAGGATTCAAGTTCCTGCAATGACGCCGGCGATAGAGACCCAGACGAAGCCGAGCACAAGGAGCTTGGGCGACACAGAGAATCCAGAGGGCCAAGGCAGAGCAGCAGGCTCTGGCGACCGAGGTGAAGATGTGGTTCCAGAAGACCGCGGTGGAACCAGAGCGACTGAGGATGAAGGTGGAGCCGGAGGGAAGGAGGAGCCTGACAGAGCCAGAGGGATAGAGGGACGAGGTGAAGCCGGCTTCACCAGGGACAAGGTGAAGCCGGAGGAGTGGAATCCTGAGGCGGCATATGGTCGATGACTGACCAAAGTGGAGCCAGAGGGACGAGGGAGCCTGGTGGAGCCGGTGTGATGACGGTCCATGGTGGAGACGAGGGAGCTAGGAGCCAAGGCAGAGTCGATGGGTCGCAGGGCCGAGGTGGAGTCAGAGATCCAGTGGTTGGAGGTGGAGAAAAGGGATCCTCACGCCTAAGTGGAGCATGAGACTGGAAGACCCAATGCAAACCATTGATGGCAGGCTGATGGTGAGCTGAGGGGATGACAGGTGGCAGCGGAGATGGGACAGAGTGCTTGGCTGGCATGGGAGGTGGTGGTAGAAGAATGCTTGTCCAAAGAGGTGCCAGAGGGATGAGGAAGACTGGTGAAGCATGTAGGGTAACAGTCCATGGTGGAGATGATGGGACTTGAGGCTGACCAGGAGCAGCATCAGCTGTAGCTGGCAGAGAGTGAGTAGGGGAAGTGATAGAGGGGAAAGGATGGAGTCAAAGACAGAACTAGAAGGTGGGATAGGGAGGATTGGTGGGAGTCTGAGGGATTTAGGAGGTTCAGGGCTGGAAGGAGACATAGACAGCACAGAAGGTTTAGGGCTGGACGGAACCAATGAATACACAGATGCTTTATGGCTGGACGGAACCAGCAGGGAGACAGGAGATTCAGAGCTGGATAAAACCGGCTGGGAAACAGAAGATTCTGGGTAGGAAGGAAACAGAGAAGACAGAAGGCTAGGGCTGGATGGAGGCAGGGAAGAAGACAGTCAGACAGGACCAGAAGGAAGAGGGAGTTTGGAAAAGAGGGGATCAAATAGTTTGAGCAGCTCTCCAGAGTCCAGCGGCAGCTCACCCTCAGCGGTAAGAATGTGGGCGGGGCTATCCTCCATGCCCTATTCCCACAGACACGATCGATGTTGCTGACTCACACACTTGGTCGGGCTCGGGCTCCGTGGAGATCTAGATTCCGCGGAGATGATGGCTGGCTGGGCTCTGGGCCACGCTGCGAGAAGCCTGCACGTTGGGGCTGGACGCTGATGTAATCCTTGACATCTACTTCGTCGACCATGAATGAGGATCCTGTAATCCACAGCGCGAAGTTGATGTAGCTCTTGATAGTCCAGCACAGATCTCCCTGAGGCATGACGAAGTGAATGTCATCGTCCAGACCATAACAAAATCCATCCATCAAGCAGACCTCATCGCAGCGGGAAAGGTGGTTGGTGTCCAGGAACTCCCCCACGTAGTCCTCCAAACACCGGCCGCTCTGAAAAATTAACGCCACCACCGCTTCTCCCTGAGGTTCCAAGCTGAGTGGTGGTGTTGATGGCAGCGATGGCGCGTCTATTTTTCATCTTAAGTTTGGTTCAGTCTTCTGTCACGGCGTGTGTGGGAAGAGAGGAAACGAATACAGAAGGTAACAAATACATTTAATGAAGCTTGCGAACAAGAATACACACAACTACTATCTAGCGATGAGACCTAACACAAACTAAGGACACAGAGGGCTAGAAATACACATGGTAATCAACTCAAAGGCAAAACAGGTGCACAAATTAACTAATTCAGGACAGGAACACAAGGAAAACTAGGTCACTGGACAAAAAACAAACTAAAACAGAACTAAACTATGACACTTATTAGGTTATATTTTTGTTTACCCATGGTTAAATATGTTTACTGTAGTGGTAACCACGGAAATCTGCAAATACTATAGTTGAACTACAGTAAAACCATGGTTCATTTTCATAAGGGACTGCCAGTGAAAGGCTGTTGCACACATAAAATGCAACCTTTTTATTCTGACAGTGTATGATTTATATTAACATTACAGAATAGAACATGATCAATATTAACTTTTAACATTCAATTTAAATAAATGTAATTGCACAAACTATGTAGGCTACCATTTCAATTGGTTTATTGTGAAATAACTCAAACATGGATGTTTTTTTTCTGTCGTCATTGTTCTGGGCTGCCGTTCCCAAAAGCATCAATACTTTCTTATGATACTTTTGGGTAACGCAGCCCTGTGTGAATGCACTGTCAGAAGTGAGTGAATGCTCTCTGTGATTGATTGGTTCTGTCTTGCAACATTTGCATGTGTTGCAGATGAGCAGGAAAATAGTTATATAGTATATTCACTAACACAGGTTATTCATCCAATTCAATGCATATTGTATACATTTTTTTTGTTAAATAAAATCACTGGTAAATAAAACACCTTAGTATCGATATTTTTTATTTGAGTTTGAAGTACGTCAGGACATTGGTTTACTATCGGGAATTTGTCATGTTGGTCGTATCGCTCGCATACAGTGCGGACAGCTTCACCTATTATAATGGGTTCTATCGATTTTGTCGCATTGTGCCTCTTGCGTCTGGTGTAGACACTGTGTTAAATTGAAATAGGCATTTACCTAGCTACCTATTTGGCCATTTAATGGGGCTTACAGCAATTCAATTTCTTTGTGCAGTTGCAGCAGCTTGCATAAAGGTATTCAGTTATTCGAGAGTATTAAAGAATTAGTTCACCCAAAAATGAAAATTTGAAAACGACACATTCCTCTGCTTGCAAACAAGGTGCAGTGCATCCAGATTTTACGTCAGAACAGCGGCTCCTGCGTCAGCAGCATCATCACACGCATGCATTGTGGTACTCTTGTGAACATGGATTGACTGATACAGAAGAGAAGAAATTGTTGAATAAAGTTGTTATTTTTGTTTTCTTTGCGCACAAAAAGTATTCTCATAGCTTCATAAAATTACGGTTGAACCACTGATGTCACATGGGAAATTTTAAAGATGTCCTAACCACCTTTCTGGGCCTTGAACGTGGTAGTTGCATTGCTGTATATGCAGAGTCAGAAAGCTCTCGGATTTCATCAAAAATAGCTTAAAGGGGTCATATGATGCGATTTCAATTTTTCCTTTCTCTTTGGAGTGTTACAAGCTCTTGGTGCATAAAGCTCCGCTCCCAAGCAGACCACGCACAAACTGTGTGTATCCCCGCTCGTCATGTAGCGTGGGCAGGGAGGAACACACAGTCTGTGACGCGATCTGCTTTCGCCCTTTTTTGTCTTTTGCTTAGACATCTTTTTTTTCTGCTGGAGCTTATACTTTGAATGCTTGTGCAACTTTTTTTGGACAGACTCACAGAACATAAATCGTGACCGACACACACAGAGAGCTTTGCTGAATGACAGACAGCTAGCGCCGGCTGCACCTCACGTGCTTTTAAAGTTTCCTGGTCATGACGTCACCCGCCTCTGACGTCTCGCCCATCGATTCGACTGATTACACATATGATTCAGAGCTTGGTATCGCTGAAGGCGTTCCCCTAGCGTTTTCCGACGCAGCTCGAGGTCCCGAAGGGGAAGCATAGCATTTCTATACACTAATGTTATGAAAATTAATTAGGTCACAATTAATATAAACAGTAATATCAGACTGCACTCTAGCAAATAATTTTACAGCCTAGTATCATGCAAAGCTGACATTACAGTGAATAAAGTAATCTTGGAATGAGTCATGCATTTAGCTAATGATTTGATTATACAAAGCAAACATCATTGTTTTTAATTCATATATTCATTCATTCATTCAGTTTATTTATAAAGCACTTTACAACTGCACCTGCCGATCAAAGTGCTGTACAAACAGCACAGAAAAACATGGAACACATAAAAACAACACACAACATAGTAATACATCGAATACTAACCCAGCCTCTCAAAGGCTAAAGACAATAAATAATTTTTGACTCAAGCTTTAAAAAAATTTAAAGATGTGATCTCTCTAAGTTCATGAGGCAGACTATTCCAAAGCCTCGGACCCGCAACAAAGGCATGATCCCCTTTTAACTTTAAATGAGTTCAAGGAACAGAAAGTAATGACTTACTATTTGACACATAAGCAGGAGCCATCCCATGCATGCTTTGAAAACATACTGCAGAATTTTATATTTTATCATGAGGTCCACTTGTAGCCACCTGAGAGAATCCAAAATAGGGGAGATATGATAACTTTTCTTAGCACCCACTAGCAGCCGAGCCGCCGCATTCTGAACTAATTGCAAAGATGATGTAGTGGTCTGACAGGACCCCAGATACAAAACATTGCAATAGTTAAGGCGAGACAGAACAAAGGCATTAATAACCTTCTCTAAATCTTTAGATCTTTTAAACAGTATAGGCTTTAATCAAGCAATAGACCTAATCTGGAAGAAGCACGGCATTAATCTGCTTGTCAAATTTCAGCTCTGTGTCAAACACAACACCTAGATTTTTTACTTGGTCATGGCAGTAGTCTGACCATGTGCCTAAATATGTGGCAATATCAAAGCATCCTCTGGCAGGGCCAAAAAGCATAATCTCTGTTTTACTTTCGTTTAACTGAACCAAATTATGAGCCATCCAGCTCTTAACCTCCTCCAGACATGCCAAAAGTGAGTTAGAACCACAATGCTTTCCTGATTTCAAAGGGAGATACATTTGTGTATCATTGGCATACAAATAGTAAGCATGCCTTTTTTTTATCGAACCCAGAGGCAACATATACAAAGAAAATAAGATAGGGCCAATAACAGAACCCTGAGGAACCTCACAATTGACAGGCACTGTTGTTGAAACAAAGTTACCATACTTCACTGAGAATGCTCTATCAATAAAATAAGACTTGAACCACTTTAAAACTGGAATGGGATAACCGCTTGATGAGGATCACATGGTCTGTTGTATCAAAAGCTTCACTTAAGTCCAATAAATTCAGAGCTGCAGCATTACCTGCATCTCTGATTAAACAAAGGTCATTAATAACTCTCAAGTGTGCAGACTCTGAACTATGATCTGCCCTAAATCCGGACTGAAATTTATCGAAGATCTGATGTTTAGTGTACTTAAAACTGATATCAGCTGTGAATAAACCACCTTCTCTAAAATATTTGATAAGTATGGAAGTTTGAAATGGGCCAGTAATTTTTTTAATTCAAAAGAATCAAAAGGATATTTTTAAGAAGTGGTTGAATAATTAGAAGCAGTCTATTAATTGTTGAGAAAAGGGCTGTAGGGGCATTACATTTCTGTGCAAAGCAAATATTTTAAACTATCAAAATAAGTGAGCAGCTGCATTCTTTGGGCAGAATTAGTTACTTTGCAGTGACGTTGATGAACGATTAGGATAATGACAACTATTGAATGAAAAACATTTTATTTGCTCATGTCACCTGAGCCAGGTGGTTGCTGGGAGTTATCAGCCTACAATGTGCTGTTTGTTAATGACACACATAGTGTGCGTTTCTACCTAGGTTAGTTTGAGCTATATTGGCTCAGATACACATAGTTATTTAGCTCATTAGTTAAATAAACCTAAGGGTACAGCACCCAGGTTCACATTGCTAAGCTAATATAGTTAATTTCTCTGGGCTTCACTAGCCCAGAAACACATTTAAGTCAAGTCACTAGATTTAAATTATCTGGTCAACCGATCAGGTACACACAGCAATAGTCCACCAGCATTAAGTCGTTTGGCAAAGCAGGCCCAGGCACACATAGATAGCAAATACGTGGTCTCATGGCTCTCCAGAGCAGCAGCAGTCAGATGCGGACAAAGTACTCAACTCCATTACTTGAGTGAAAGTACAGATACTGCTGGTCAAATATTACTCCATTACAAGTAAAAGTTGTAAAGACAGAAGAAAATAAGATAGGGCCAATAACAGAACCCTGAGGAACCTCACAATTGACAGGCACTGTTGTTGAAACAAAGTTACCATACTTCACTGAGAATGCTCTATCAATAAAATAAGACTTGAACCACTTTAAAACTGGAATGGGATAACCGCTTGATGAGGATCACATGGTCTGTTGTATCAAAAGCTTCACTTAAGTCCAATAAATTCAGAGCTGCAGCATTACCTGCATCTCTGATTAAACAAAGGTCATTAATAACTCTCAAGTGTGCAGACTCTGAACTATGATCTGCCCTAAATCCGGACTGAAATTTATCGAAGATCTGATGTTTAGTGTACTTAAAACTGATATCAGCTGTGAATAAACCACCTTCTCTAAAATATTTGATAAGTATGGAAGTTTGAAATGGGCCAGTAATTTTTTTAATTCAAAAGAATCAAAAGGATATTTTTAAGAAGTGGTTGAATAATTAGAAGCAGTCTATTAATTGTTGAGAAAAGGGCTGTAGGGGCATTACATTTCTGTGCAAAGCAAATATTTTAAACTATCAAAATAAGTGAGCAGCTGCATTCTTTGGGCAGAATTAGTTACTTTGCAGTGACGTTGATGAACGATTAGGATAATGACAACTATTGAATGAAAAACATTTTATTTGCTCATGTCACCTGAGCCAGGTGGTTGCTGGGAGTTATCAGCCTACAATGTGCTGTTTGTTAATGACACACATAGTGTGCGTTTCTACCTAGGTTAGTTTGAGCTATATTGGCTCAGATACACATAGTTATTTAGCTCATTAGTTAAATAAACCTAAGGGTACAGCACCCAGGTTCACATTGCTAAGCTAATATAGTTAATTTCTCTGGGCTTCACTAGCCCAGAAACACATTTAAGTCAAGTCACTAGATTTAAATTATCTGGTCAACCGATCAGGTACACACAGCAATAGTCCACCAGCATTAAGTCGTTTGGCAAAGCAGGCCCAGGCACACATAGATAGCAAATACGTGGTCTCATGGCTCTCCAGAGCAGCAGCAGTCAGATGCGGACAAAGTACTCAACTCCATTACTTGAGTGAAAGTACAGATACTACCATTCAACCACATTTGAACAGAGTGGACAATTAAATCCTGTAAATACAGAGTGATAAGGAAGAAACAAAATCAAACCTGCTTTAAAACCCAGCAACACAACTGTAGCTGTTAACTTTAGGCAAGGCAAGGCAAGTTTATTTATATAGCACATTTCGTACACAATGGTAATTCAAAGTGCTTTACATAAGAGAAAGTAAAATAATCATTAAAAAAATAATAATCACAAAAATTGAATATAAATTGATGAATTAAAAAAATGAATTTAAGACAGTTAACTGGTTAAAAATAGAAAATGATAATACATACATAAAATACAGTGCAATCAGTTCGGACATCGCACAGTGCTCATTCAATTCTCCAGAATCACACCAAGATTCCTGACTTTTGACTTGATTTTTAGTTGTCTAGAGTCAAGGTATGCATTCACCTTGAGAACTTCATATTTGTTTTCAAATGCAATGACTTCAGTTTTCTCCTTGTTTAACTGATGAAAATGTTGGCACATCCAACTGTTCATTTCATCAATGCATTGGCAGAGGGAGTCAATGGGGTTGTAGTCTGACCTGAACCATTTGAGTACCATCCCAGAAAGCCAGACTCAGTTTTCCAGTCTCTCTAGAAGTATTTTATGATCGACAGTGTCAAATGCAGCACTGAGATCTAGTAGTACCAGCACTGATATTTTGCCAGAATCAGAA
>NW_015537959.1:1472888-1481864 GCF_001515605.1 Sinocyclocheilus anshuiensis
AACAGTTCTTCTGTGGCTTTATAGGTAATATTTTCACGTACACAATTTAGCAAAATCAGAAAATATTGTGTCTAATATATACCACAATATTAACTTCTTATTATTGAATTGTTGTAAATAAATATCACATTTGCAGCTGGTCAGTGTTCAAAAAATGCTGGAAAATCATTTCATGTAGCGCTACAAGAGTGATTACTGATAAACTGTCTGAAAAAAAGAAAGTCACGTTTTAGAGAAGAAAAAAATCACCCACTGACTTTCAAAGCTGCTATATAATAACGACTTTCTACTTCGAGGACCTTGATAGAAATGTAGTGGAGTGAAATGTACAATATTTGTATTTCAAATGTAGTGAAGTTAAAGTAATAAGTTCCCAGAAAAACTAATACTCAAGTAAAGTACCGATACTCAAAAAGTGTACTTAAGTACAATACTCAAGTAAATGTACTTAGTTACTGTCCGCCTCTGGCAGCAGTACATATGATTTGGCAATAGATCTGCTTGTTTTGGGATGCTTTATCATTTCATCTCTCTTCTGTCTTATGGAGATGATTTCAAGCATATTATTGTATAGCAGCAGTATGTTTTCATGCTCACAGCAGCAGACACATTTTGACTGTTTTGTTTATCTTCTCGTTCCAGCTTTGTTGGGGGGGATATTATATATGCTATTTGTGCAGTAGCAGTATGTCTTAAATACTCACAGCACCGTATCGGTGTGTGCATTGGCAGTAGCAAGTTCCTGTACTTGCTTTGCAGCAGCAGCGGCAATAATCTACAACAGCAATAACCAACAGCAGCAACAATTCATCTCTATCTCATCTCTATTCGTCTCAAATCTACACCACCAAGACCAACTAAAAAATAAAAAACATAATATTATTCTATTTTATTATATTATTCTATTTTATATTATGTAATATAATATAAAAAAATATTATAAAAAATTAAATATTAACATTTTCATATCCATTACCATGCTAAAATCTTCAGAGAGTTGTCATGGTAGAACTGCCAAGTTCTGTCATGAAACTCTAGATGGCGCAGGCTAATAGGTTGTTAACACAAACTGATGATATTCACAGCATTAAACTTCTCGGCACAAGCTGATTAGTTAATGTTGCATATGCAGCCAATGAGCTTGCTGCTTACATTTAATTGGCTGTTTGGCATTCACTAGAGCATTTCGCAGTGCAGTTTCAGAGTTCCCCTGAAACACTCCACCATCCCCAGCTCCACCTGTATAGATCTGCTATGGGTTATTATATATGCTATTTGTGCAGCAGCAGTATAATCTACAACAACAGCAATAACCAACAGCAGCAGCAGTTCAGTAGCGTAGCTGATCTATTTTGCCAAGACCAAATGCATTAACATTGTCATATCCATTACCATGCTAAAATCTTCTGAATGTTATCATGATAGAACTGGTATTGTGCATTTTATTAGAAAAAAAGGATTTTCTTTTTATTATTTATTTTATACAAATTAGTACAAAAAAAAAAACACATATGGACATTTTAGTCCTAGTCCACTCTGTTGCCATGACAAACTGCATTTCTGAAGGTGAAGAAAACAACAACAACCAGAAAAGATCAAACAAGTGCATTCATGCATTGACACATATGCAATCAAATCGATCATTTGCAGGGATGAGACCAGTAAACACGAGCCCTGAGTTCAACAACACTGCCAGCTGTCAACAGAAGAAATACAGAGGGCAACTTCTGTGTGCACAAAGTCTTAAGGAGATCTAAATTATTTTACTTTTTTTTTTTTTTAAGTTCGCATCTGTTGGTTTGGGTTTTTCCATTTGTTGTTTTTTTCCATTTGTGGTGCCGCATTTGATAAAATTTAAGAGTGTGTTCTATTCATTATTATTTATGTGTGTTGAATGAACCTGGACATACTTTGACATATTGTGATTGTCATGTGACCTACATCATTGTTCCATTTGTGGATACAGCCTAATGGGATAGAAAATTGTCCATGAGAAACACACTTCAGCATATCAGTAAATGTACTAGGTCATCCAGACAATTTTAGTTAAGTAAATTGAGAAAGCAGCAAATTGAATTTAGTGAGCGAACTACGTTGCATCGCTGCTAACATTACTGTTGCATATGGCTAAATGAATACAGTATATTTTGGAAATAATATCAATTAATACTCTAAAAGTCATTCAACGGGTTTAAAAAACAGCATTGATCACACTTCAAAATAACTGACCGAATTTACACTCTAGCCCATTCCAGCATGAATCTGGCCTGTCCTTTCTAGAGGAGGAAAAAATAATTTGCTTTCAATATACACACAATGACAAGCATATGACATTTGACCCTTCAGTAAGCTAGCAATTTCCATTCTGAAATGTAGGCGCATACCGTGACATGAATGTGATTTTTTTCAGCTATTGTTTTTAAAAGAGACTCTCTAGTATAAAACGCAAGTGGAGTTTTCTTATCAGAACCATATTTTAGACTCGTTGTAGTTTCTGTTTGAGGAGAGGTTTCCTTTGAGGATTTTGTAAGAGATGAGAGGTCTGGTGACTTTAATAATTCAGTAGGTCTTCAAAACATTCTAATACTAGAGAGAAAATTCAGCCTTTGAAAGCAGAAAGAACAGTTTAGAAAGTTATTTACTTAAAAAAGGTTATTAATTACAAAAAATGTATATAAACAGTTTTCAATCAGTAATTGCTAGTAAATTTCATTAACAATTAGAAAGAAAGGCAAATAACATTAAATTCTGAAGTAGAAAAAAATAAATAGTACTTTCTTGTAAAACATACTCCAATAATCGTTGTTTTATTTACAACTTTGAAATCTCTCTCTCTACAGTGTATTTGCTATTTCTCATGTGTCAACTTCAGTATGGTGAGCAGTAATAAGAGTTTAACAGCATGTCAAACTCTGAAGATTTCCACAGAAATGGAACGCCCATCATTAACATATCCTGTACCTTATTTGTTTCTTTATCAAATACTTTATCTAATCTGATTCTGGTTGCATAAAATGTTTAGACTGTCTTACAAGTAAGTCATCTGATCTGATTGCTTTCATTAAGACTGGACATTACATGTTAAAGTCAGTTACATATAAACGTAGATTAGTTTAATTTGAATCTGAAACTGAAAAGTAACTGAATAACTTCTAGTTAGTCAGACTAGTTCTTGAGACACAGGCCATTTCTCAATATGCGTTCTTAAGCGATCTTGCATCCTTGTGTTCTCACTGTACTTCATCATTAACCATCGAAGTTCAATTCCAATACTCAAGAACGCAAGTACAGAGGACGCATGAAAGTGCCCGGATGTGTTCTTGATATCGAGGATGCATCAAATGCAGACTTGAGGGAATCGAACTGTTAGAAATCCCAGAAGACGCTGTGGGTGGATGCCATACGGAAGCCTGTAAGCTTTTTAATTTCTCACTGCAATCCTGTAAATACGAGACGGCTCGTGAAAGTAAACATTGTAATTTTGTTTTGCATAATTTTAATAAAGCGATAATGACCTGGAAAAAAGCCTGTCATACTTTTTATTGGTATATTTTTTAACATTGACATTAAATATAACTAGTGCTGTCAACGTTAACGCGTTAACGGCATGCGATTCATTTTACAATCCTTAACACGTTAAAATAATTTAAAGCAAATAACGCAAAATTACTGAAGCACAATTTCTATTCTAACCCTTTAACCCAATTTTGCTTCTCTGTTTGCGATCAGATCATTTTAAGCTGCTAAACTCCAGGTACGTTTTCAGTCCAATGATCCAGTAAGTGAATGAATTCAAACAATCCGTCCAAAACATCGCTAATATAAAGGAAACCAGGCTGATTACATCAGAGATTGCAGAGAGAACAGAGACTCGTGTTGCGTTTTCAGTGAATTATTAATTCCAGTGTGTTTGGCTTTAAAACACGAGCTCTGTCATATTCTGTGATTGTCTCTGAAGAGCGCGAACCCTCACACGTCACACACTTGTGTGAAGCACAGACTGAACGGATTGTCAACACATCCCACCGCTGTATGGTCAGATGAGACGCAAACTACGTTTTCTCGACTGGATAACCAGTCTCGCTAGTAAAGTTTTGATGGATGAAGACTGCAATCAAGGTAAAGACGATTACAGGTGTCGTACAGTACAGTAAGCATGTGTGAGTCCGTTATATTAATGCGTGTATGAGTGCTCTTGACGCACTGATCACACATTGTATTTATGCACAGGCACAGACATTTCCGTACATTCAGGTTGTTTCCACACATATTCACGATGATGTTTTGATTTGTCATGTGTATGTTACTGTGTCATGTGTTAGTTATTCTGCAGTCAGCAGGCAATTGGTTTAGGGCAGGGGTGCCCAAACTTGGTCCTGGAGGGCCGGTGTCCTGCAGAGGTTAGTTCCAACCCCAATTAGACACACCTGAACCAGCTAATCAAGCTCTTTATAGGCATACTAGAAACTAACTGGCAGGTGTGTTGAGGCAAGTTGGAGCTAAACTCTGCTGGACCCTTCAGACTCTGCAGGACATCGGCCCTCCAGGACCAAGTTTGGGCACCTCTGGTTTAGGTTTTTTTTGGCATCTCCATGTGGTCCTGTTCGGTATCGCAACTTGACTTCTCTAAAATGTAAAAAAGCTCTTTGCTGTTGCACTATACAATTCTGTTTCTTTTTTCTTTCATATGTGCTTATATGGGCTCCTTATATCATTTGGTTCTTTGGTGTCCTTTTGGAGTTTCTAAGTGTCCAATTTTGGAACGACATCTAAATTTATCTTCAAAAAAGCTTGCAGAAAATACAGATTTTTGAGAATCACCCTTCAATCTTTTGGTTTACTTTGCTGGATATAGCAAATGATGACAAAATAAACATTTGAAACAAGATAAATGGTATATGCTTAATTTCATGAAGTGTGCGATTAATCGTGATTAATCACAGAAAAAGGGTGTGATTAATTCGATTTTAAAAATTGTAATCGATTGACAGCCCTAAATATAACATTTAACATTGACAAAATACAGCTAACATTAAATATACATGCATGAGCCTAATCATTTTTACAAATACATATGGTAAAATAAAAATAATAAAATAAATACTATAAGTATTGTCTATAATAATCTGAAATAAATCTATTTATAGTGTAGGGGGCGGGCACGTCGGCTTCTAGAGAGCGTTTGACTGGTCAGAAGATTTGATGAGAAAATGAAGTACGATGTGACGTCCAAAAAATCGTTGAGCCCTTTTGGCGGAAGTGACGAACTAAAAGCTTTGAATGCTTATATCTTCTAAATGCGAATTGTTTCACTGTTTTGGAGCACACTGCCTTATAGATAACCTTAAGACTAACATATTGATACTAACACCCAAAAAAAATTTAATTTTGATTTCATGGGGACTTTAAATGATTTACAACAGGCCAGTATTGACTGGGCAGTTTTTTCATTTGTAGATGTGAAATTCATACAGCTCACTCTTATTCTGTAACAGAGCTCAAGTTTGGAGTGAATATTAAATTCAGATGAGGTTAATTGAGGGTGGACTTACATTTTCAGTCTGAGGAAATATGTGAGTCAGAACGTACAGACAGACAGGAAGTTTTTTAAAAAAAGTTAAAGAATGAGAAAGACAGGCATGCAATACAAACCAGCAAGGTACATATTATTTAGTGGTCCTCTGCAAATCAACATTAGTATTCTCTAATGGGTGCTTTCTGGTTAAATGTCTACTGCCTGTAGTTGTCAATTTGTCAATTGAATTGATGTTTGCAGCCCGTTTCTCCCCTAATGAGAAGTCACAGCCCGTTACTTCCAACATGAGGTTTGTTAAAAGTGCTTTAAAGTGTTCAGCAGTATCCGTGTTTACTCATGGCTACGTTTACATGCACAATTTTTGGTTCAATCTGACTGAATTCATTCCGACTGATGAATCTCAATGAAGTGTTTACATGAACGCTAAATAAAGTGATTGGGTTGATGTGCGCGTTTATATGTCACAAGCTTCAAATCGGAATTAATAGTTTTTTTTTGACATGCGCACACTGCACAAATATAGAGTTTCTCACTGTGTGCACATAATAACCACTCTCATACACGGTTTCTTTATTTCTTTTTAACAGCAGAATTAATATTTATCAATTTATGGCTAAATATACATATAAACCGCTGTGCCGTTCTGCTCATATTTATCACGCAGTAAAAATGCCCCTCCCCGTGCCAAAAACGGATTGCCTGTGGATGAGAATTCAAAAGAAGAACTGGTGAGAGGTTGTCCTGCTCCACTTCACAGTTGCCGGGTGAAAGTTTTATAATGACAGGACACACATTTATACAACACTTTATTAAAAAAAGGAAGAACCGCTCGTTCCACGCGTCATACGTCATTAGGCTATTTCTGCATCATTGCACATGCGCAGTCCTTTCAGTTTCGGGGTTCAATCCGATCGAGTGTTTACATGCACTCTCAATCATATTAGAAAAGGAATAAACCACCCCCTTCAATCCGATCGAAATTTCATTCCGATCGAGCTCAATCAGATCGATTAAGGTGTTTACATGAAGGCTTTTCAGTCCGATTGAGCCATCAATCCAATTACAAACTGATTGTTTGGTTGCATGTATAAACGTGTGTGTAAAGATTAAACAAGTATTCCACTGATTGATCAAGGATTTTTATATATACCAGCTTCTCTTAAAATTATTTGTCAAGGCCATTTACAGTGCCTTGCGAAAGTATTCATAGCCCTTTATTTTTTTTTTTCACGTTTTGTCATGTTGCAGCCTTATGTTAAACTGCTTTAAATTACTTTTTTCCCACATTAATTTACACTCCATACACCATAACGACAAAGCAAAAAACAGATTTGTGACAACATTGCAAATTTATTAAAACTAAAAAAACTGAAATAAGTACATTGCATAAGTATCCATACCCTTAACTCAGTACTTCGTTGAAGCACCTTTACAGCCTTAAGTCTTTTTGGGTATGATGCGACAAGCTTTGCACATCTGCATTTGGCAATTATCTGCCATTCTTCTCCTCGCCTCTTCACCTCTCAAGCTCTGTCAGGTTGGATGGGGGCTGACAGACATTTTCAGGTTTCTCCAGAAATATTGGATTGAGTTCAATCCCAGGGCGACTCAGGGACATTCACATAGTTGTCTATAAGCCACTCTTGCTGTGTGCTTAGGGTCATTGTCCTGTTGGAAGGTGAACCTTCTGCCCAGTCTGTGGATCTGAATGCTCTGGACTAGGTTTTCATTAAGGCTATCTCAATATTTTGGTGCACTGAGCTTTTCTTCTACTCTGACGAGTCCCTCGGTCCCTGTCGCTGAAAAACAGCCCCACAGCTTGAGGCTGCTACCAGCACACTTTACTTTTGGGATGGTGCTCTGCAGGTGATGAGCAGAGTTGGATTCCTTCAAACTCGATGCTTAGAATTGAGGTTCATCAGACCAGAGAATCTTGTTTCTCACAGTCTAAGGGGCCTTTAGGTGCCTTTTTGCATATTCCAAGTGTGTTTTCATGTGTCTTCACTGAGGGGAGGATTGAGTTTGACCACACCGCCATAAAGCCCAGATCGGTGGAGTGTTGCAGTGATGTTTGTCCTTCTGTAGGTTTCTTCCATCTGTATATATGAACATGGAGCTCAACTAGAGTGATCAGCTTCTTGGTCACCAGTACAACCAAGCCCCTTCTCCATCAATTGCTCACTTTGACCAGGAGGCCAGCTCTAGGAAGAGTCCTAGTTGTTCCAAGCATCTTCCATTAAGGATAACATCTCAGGTACGTACGTAACCCTCATTCCCTGATGGAGGGAACGGAGACGTTATGTCGTGATCGACATTATGGGGATTCACTTGGGAGCCCCAATCATCTCTGACTTTAAGAGAATACGAAACCGAGACGTTCCCTATCTGTCGGTCACTACGAGTTATGTTGTGATCGACATTATGGGGCCCTGGAAAGCGCCACAAACTGAACCCTGTCACAACCTCATGGCATAGCCAATGTTGGCAAGCGGCCGCGTGTCAGACAAACACTACGCAATGGTCGTAACCTTCCCACCGCCCCAGCGCAAATTCGCTGACCTTGGTACCCGCAGGGACCATAGGTGAATACATCGCTGCTGGAGATAGCCAAGCAGCTGTTTCTTTCCCCACAGAAATATCTTAAAGGGGTCATATGATGTTGCTAAAAAGAACAGTATTTTGTATATTTGGTGTAATGAAATTTGTTTAATTTGTTTAAGGTTCAAAAAACACATTATTTTCCACATACTGTACATTATTGTTTCCCCTCTATGCCTCATGCCTCGCCAACGCGTAAATTTTTACAAAGCTCTTCAGTCTGAAAAGCAAGGTGTGCTGTGATTGGCCATTGGCCAGGGGCATTATGATTGGCCGAATACCTCAAGTGTGTGACGGAAATGTTACGCCCCTACCATACTGTGATGATGCCCTGTCAGGCCGGAGCGATGATTCAAAAACATGAAAACCCATTATAAACGAGGCATTTGTTGCATCCAGTGGGGACATAATTATGGATTATAATGACTTATACTGTCTATACTGTCTTTGCGTTGTATCGCACCACATAAACATAAAACCATGTGTGCATTTGTGATCAGAGAAATGAGAGAAATGACGCCCTACTCTACACTGCCCAAAAAACTCGCTTTAAATATAAAAAATATAAAATATAAAAACTCTTTAAATATAAAAAACGTACTTACAGTCCGTGAGTCAGAATAGCCGGCATTGTAGTCTACTCTACCAGGATCAGGAAACGGTCTTCCATAAAATGTGCTGCACACATCTGAATATTTGGGTTGAAGTGTTCTGGAACAGTGTTGTAAATACAACTTAACCACTGATTTCTAGTCGTGTCCATTTTTGGAAAGCCAAACAAAGTAGTTTCGCTTTCACAACGAAACACAGCGTCACACACGGCAGCCTAGCGTGAGTGGCGG
>NW_015537959.1:1494047-1495325 GCF_001515605.1 Sinocyclocheilus anshuiensis
CCTTCACGACATGGTGGCGGCAACAACAATACTACAGCGAGAATAAAAGTTATGCCTTCTTTCTTTGCGTGAACATTTGGGCGGCGTTATGAAAATCTTCCCACATAGTGACGTAGATATGTGGGGGCATGTTAGAACGAGCCGTTTTAGGTAGGCGTGGCTGACTCTTAACTTTTTTTTTAAATATTTCTTTGGATTTGAGACTTTAGTCTTTGCAACTTTACAGATCTTCTTTATGCACCAAGAGCTTGTGACACTCCAAAAAGAAAGGAAAAATTGAAATTGCATCATATGACCCCTCTAACAGAAGGGATTTCGACCTTCAATGAAAGATTCGCTTCAAGTCTTTCCGATTTGTTGTTTACAGCTTAGGCAGAAACGATGGGGAAGCGAGCCTTCCGGAGAAGGGCGCTACGGAGGCCACACCCTACCCGTAGGGAGGTAACTTGTAACTTGTGGATATTCTCATATGGACTGACCCAGGCCTGGGGCAGTACTACATATGGAATGGGTCTCTGGTGCAGGTTCTACCTGAGAGTAGGGATGGAACAACTGCCAGCAGAGACTGACAGAACACAGGGAAGACACGGGTTTACCGAGAGGGAAACCTTACCGTGGAAGAATACACATATGGGATTGCCCGCAGGGAATCAAGCCAATGGAGGATATTCAACCAGAGTTCGCCATCCGGGGAACTTACTGGAGGAGGCAAAGGCCTGCCGGGGGTGCTGGAGGATACTCCACCAGGGTTCGCCGTCTGGGAAACTTACTGGAGGAGGAGAAAGGCACTCGCATCCCCGGGTGAGGAGAAATGGCGCAGCAAGCGTGACAGCGGCCAGCTCTTTCCGCCAATTACCTGTTACCCAACACACGTGAAGAAACTGGCTCAACGCGGAGACTGTAAAATCTCGTGAAGGTGTTTGGTGTCGCCCAGCCTGCAGCTCTACAGATGTCTGCCAGAGAGCAGATAGCAGACAGCGCATAGGAGGAGGCAACACTCCGTGTGGAGTGAGCCCTCACCCCCAGGGAGCATGGCACGCCTTGGGATTGGTACGATTGGTACGTGGCATCCACTATCCCGTGAGCCAACCTCTGCTTGGAGACAGCCTTCCCGCGTAGCAGACGTAGCAGACATTAGAGCTTCTAAAGCTCTGGGTGCGGTCAACGTATATGCGCAGTGCTCTTACGGGACACAGCAACGCAAGGGCTTGATCTGCCTCCTCCGAGGGCAGTGCTTGCAGGTTCACCACCTGATCTCGGAAGGGCGTGGTGGGAACC
>NW_015537959.1:1496010-1503210 GCF_001515605.1 Sinocyclocheilus anshuiensis
CGAGAGGGAAACCTTACCGTGGAAGAATACACATATGGGATTGCCCGCAGGGAATCAAGCCATATGGACACCTAGCCCAGTACAGGGGCTGACCAGAGACCCGGGCAAGCTAACACCGATACTGGGCCTGGCGTCAGACTGCTCTGCCCCGTCTGACTGCCGGGGGTGCTGGAGGATACTCCACCAGGGTTCGCCGTCTGGGAAACTTACTGGAGGAGGAGAAAGGCACTCGCATCCCCGGGTGAGGAGAAATGGCGCAGCAAGCGTGACAGCGGCCAGCTCTTTCCGCCAATTACCTGTTACCCAACACACGTGAAGAAACTGGCTCAACGCGGAGACTGTAAAATCTCGTGAAGGTGTTTGGTGTCGCCCAGCCTGCAGCTCTACAGATGTCTGCCAGAGAGCAGATAGCAGACAGCGCATAGGAGGAGGCAACACTCCGTGTGGAGTGAGCCCTCACCCCCAGGGAGCATGGCACGCCTTGGGATTGGTACGCCAAGGCGATGGCATCCACTATCCCGTGAGCCAACCTCTGCTTGGAGACAGCCTTCCCGCGTAGCAGACAAAGAGCTGCTTAGAGCTTCTAAAGCTCTGGGTGCGGTCAACGTATATGCGCAGTGCTCTTACGGGACACAGCAACGCAAGGGCTTGATCTGCCTCCTCCGAGGGCAGTGCTTGCAGGTTCACCACCTGATCTCGGAAGGGAGTGGTGGGAACCTTGGGCACATATCAAGGCCGGGGTCTCAGGACAATGTGAGAGTAGGCCGGCCCAAACACAAGGCACTCTTCGCTCACCCGAAAATGCTTGGAGGTCCCCGACCCTCTTGATGGAAGTGATCAAGAGCGCTGTCTTAGCAGACAGGAACTTAAGCTCGACTGAATCCAGCGGCTCACAGGGACCCCTCTGAAGTCCTGCCAGGACGATAGAGAGATCCCAGGAGGGTACCAGGGGTGGCCTTGGAGGATTTAACCTTCTGGCGCCCCTCAGGAACCTGACGATGAGATTGTGCTTTTCCAGGGACCGGCCGTCCACTGCATCGTGATGTGCTGCGATGGCAGCCACATACACTTTCAAGGTGGAGAGTGACAGTCTATGCTCCAACCTTTCTTGCAGGAAAGTAAGCACTACTCCAATCGTGCATCTTCGAGGGTCTTCTCGGCGAGAAGAACACCAGTTCGCGAACAGACTCCATTTCAGTGCATAGGCTTGCCTCGTAGAGGGAGCTCTAACCTGAGTGATCGTGTTAACCAATGCAGGTGACAGATCAGCTAAGTCTGCCGCATCCCGTCCAGGAGCCACACGTGGAGGTTCCAACAGTCTGGATGCGGGTGCCAAATGATGCTGAGCCCCTGAGAGAGCAGGTCCTGTCTCAGGGGGGATGCGCCAGGGAGGGGCTGTCGCGAGGAGCATGAGTTCCAGAAACCAGGTCCTGGTGGGCCAGAAAGGCGCAACCAGTAAGACCTGCTCCTCGTCCTCCCTGACCTTGCACAGTGTCTGTGCGAGAAGGCTCATATTTGCAAAGAGCCCGAGACCAGCTGTGTGCCAGTGCATCTGTGCCGAGGGGGGCCTCGCTCAGGGAGAAGTACAGCTGGCAGTGGGAGGACTCACGGGAAGCAAACAGGTCCACCTGGGCTTCCCTGAATCGACTCCAGATCAGCTGGATCGTCTCGGGATGGAGTTGCCATTCTCCGGGGAATGTGAGCTGCCGTGAGCGACGTCGTGAATGAGAGTGCGTGACATGCGCCGCAAGGCTAGTAGCACTGCCAGCAACTCGAGGCAGTTGATGTGCCAAAGCAGTCGAGGCCCTGTCCAGAACCCCGAGGCTGCCTGCCCGTTGCATGTAGCGCACCAGCCCGTACTGGAGGCATCCGTGGTGACAACGACATGCCGAGACACTTGTTCTAAGGGCACCCCGGCCCGTAGAAAGACAAGGTCCGTCCAGGGGCTCATAGAGTGGCAACACGTTGGCGTGACGGTCACGTGAACTGTATCGCGGCGCCATACCCACCTCGGGACTCGGAAGTGTAACCAGTGCTGAAGTGGTCTCATATGCAGCAATCCGAGCGGCGTGCCTGCGGCTGCAGATGCCATACGCCCCAGGAGCCTATGAAAGTGTTTCAGTGGTACCACTGTCTTGCCTCTAAGGGAACTCAGGCAGCTCAGCACAGACTGGGCACGCTCGTTGGTGAGACGCGCCACCATACTCACCGAGTCTAACGCCATACTGGAAAAGAGAAATTCTCTGCACAAGGGAGAGCTTGCTCCTTTCCCAGTTGACCCAAAGCCCCAACTGGCAGAGTGCGAGTCCGATTGTGCGAATGAGCCAGCGGGACGGGTTGGGCAGCGCAAGCCACGCCCCCAAACTCCGTACGAGTGGCACCAAAGGAACAATCGACGCACCCGCGGTGGTGCAGCGGAGGGGAGTCGAGCTGGATAAGCCAGAAGGCATTGCGTTCTGACTGATCACAGCAGAACTCCCCGTGTCCCCGGAGGGACTGGCCAGAGCTGCGTGGAGAGGCAACGCGTCTCCCAACCACAGCTTCTTGGCTGCTGGCAAAGGGGGGCATCGTGGGCGAGAGTGAGGAAGCGGCGTGTCGCTCACTGTCAGCCCACAGGCCTGAGAAGCTGGAGGAAAAGGAAATTGCTCTTTCTTTGAAAATGTGGGTACCGCTGGCCCTTGAGCCAGCGGCGGAACAGAAATAAACAAAAACTGAAGATTCACCGCCCGGCCCTCCTCCTCCTGTCTCTGCCATCTCCTGAGAAAGAGCAGCTTCCCACATCTCCGGGTTGCCCGTGTCAGGGACACGGGGGGCACCGCACTCCTGTGAGAGGCTCAACGCGCTGGCCTTGATGTTGTTTCAGCACGGGACAGAGCGGCTCTGGAGGACGCAGGAGGGCGCCCACGGCAATGAGCAGACTGGGGCTTGGCCCACGGCGGAGCGTTGGCAGATGGTGCATCACGCCGGGGCAAGATGTGTTAGATGGCCTCGGTCTGCTTCTGTACTGTCGAGAACTGCTGGGCACAGTCCTCGACAGCGTCACAGAACAGTCCAGCCTGGGAGACGGGAGTGTCGAGAAAGCGCACTTTGTCGACATCACTCGTCTCAGCAAGGCTGAGCCATAGATTGCGCTCTTGGGCCACAATTGTGGACATCGCCTTCCCGAGGGACCGCACTGTGACTTCCGTCGCCAATTGGCAACACCCGCGGGGGGCCGCCCCGTCGAATCTTCATCCTCAGAGGATGACTGCCCATCCCCCGATGCTGCTGTCGACATCTGATCCTCTATCGGCGCACCAAATGAAACGCTGGGCATGCCGTGAGACGGCACAGCAGAATCACCAGGGAGCCACACAGAGCAGCTGCTGCGGGAGGAGTGAGAGGTCTGTGGGGAATGGCCCCGTGGAAAGGCTCTCACTGTAACCCTCACATCGCCCAGATCACTAACCGATGGTTGTCTGCTCGCGGCAGAGAAGCCAGCGCGGGTAGTGACAGAGGGCGCTCCTCCCATCCCCGTGAGAAGAGAGAGGCGTGATCGCAGCGCTGCCATGGTCACGGTCATGGTCATGATCGTGGCTGTCGACGGAGGATAGGAAACGACCGCAACCAAGAGGACACGGTGTCTTTAAAAAGACGCGAACCGACCATGATTTGCTCTTTTAGGAAATCTGCTCTTTTAGTTGAAGTGCCCAGGGGAATAGCTGCACCGCCCCGTCGAATCTTCATCCTCAGAGGATGACTGCCCATCCCCCGATGCTGCTGTCGACATCTGATCCTCTATCGGCGCACCAAATGAAACGCTGGGCATGCCGTGAGACGGCACAGCAGAATCACCAGGGAGCCACACAGAGCAGCTGCTGCGGGAGGAGTGAGAGGTCTGTGGGGAATGGCCCCGTGGAAAGGCTCTCACTGTAACCCTCACATCGCCCAGATCACTAACCGATGGTTGTCTGCTCGCGGCAGAGAAGCCAGCGCGGGTAGTGACAGAGGGCGCTCCTCCCATCCCCGTGAGAAGAGAGAGGCGTGATCGCAGCGCTGCCATGGTCACGGTCATGGTCATGATCGTGGCTGTCGACGGAGGATAGGAAACGACCGCAACCAAGAGGACACGGTGTCTTTAAAAAGACGCGAACCGACCATGATTTGCTCTTTTAGGAAATCTGCTCTTTTAGTTGAAGTGCCCAGGGGAATCGCTGCAGACAGGGACACCGCTGTTTGCACCGTGACGCCAACCAGAACAGCTTCCAGACAGATGATGAATGGCTTTATGGAGATCTAACACGTTCATCCATTCGGCTCCGAAGCAAAAATCTGAAGAGTGGATGCGCCTGTCGCCTATTTATACGCGTATGCACGGGGAGTGGCTCAGGTATGCAAAATCCACTAGCCAAATTTCATTGGCGTTTTCTCTTAAAGTCAGAGATGATTGGGGCTCCCAAGTGAATCCCCATAATGTAGATCACGACATAACTCGTAGTGACTGACAGATAGGGAATGGAGGCTACATGATTCTGTGAACCTTAAAATCAGCAGAATTTTTTCTCTCTTCCCCAGATGTGTGTCTTGATGCAAACCTGTTTCTGAGCTCTTCCCCAGATGTGTGTCTTGACGCAAACCTGTTTCTGAGCTCTACAGGCAGTTCTTTTGACCTCAGGGCTTGGTTTTTGCTCTGATATGCATTATCAGCTGTTAGACCTTTATTAAGACGTGTGTGTCTTTCCAAATCATACTCATTCAAATGAATTTGCCACAGTTTAACTCCACTCGAAGTGTAGTAACATCTACAAGTGATATGAGTGTTCCTGAGCTAAATTTCAAGTGTCCCAGAAAGGGGTATGAATACTTATGCAATGGAATCATTTCAGTTTTTTACTT
This sequence comes from Sinocyclocheilus anshuiensis, assembly GCF_001515605.1. Classification (NCBI taxonomy): domain Eukaryota; kingdom Metazoa; phylum Chordata; class Actinopteri; order Cypriniformes; family Cyprinidae; genus Sinocyclocheilus; species Sinocyclocheilus anshuiensis. The sequence continues at coordinate 1,500,886 of NW_015537959.1, forward strand.
TTAATAAATTTGCAAAGATGTTACAAACCTGTTTTGTGCTTTGTCATTATGGTGTATGGAGTGTAGATTGATGTGGTAATTTAAAAAAAGGTCATTTAAAGCAGTTTAACATAAGGCTGCAACATAACAAAACGTGAAAAAAATGAAGGGGTATGTATACTTTCGCAAGGCACTGTATTATCATCTCCATCAAATGTTTACCATTTTTAATCTACTTTTGCCAAGTGGAAAATCTCTCTAAAAACACATATCATTCAAAGATATTAGCTGCTGTAAATGCTTATTCCCCAAGAGCTGTTTGAAATTGATTTAATGATTACAGCTGTTTTGTAGTGGCTGGAGACCCCTTAGGCAAAATGTGCTAATTACATGACATGCATACAGTAAAATATCTGCAATTTGAAGTTTGCATATTCATGGCTTAGAAGCTCTTTTGGGAAATGTGTATCTTTCTGCATTTTACCATTGGAATGGTAGACTTTTTAAAAATTTTAAGTTGTGTGATCATGTCAAATACTTTTATACTGATAACATTTAGGTGTAATTTGTTAATGTTAATTAATACATTAGATATCATGAACTAAAAATTAACAGATTCTTACAGCATTTATTAATCTTAGTCTTAATTTACACACATTAAAATATTTTTTTAACATTTAAATTTGTATAAAGTAATATTACTGTTGAATTCACAATGAAAAGTAGTATAAATATATATATAAATTAGCATTAACTTAGATTAATAATTGGTCTAAAAACTGTTATTCTTTGTTAGTTCATGTTAACTAATGCATTAACTAATGTAAAAAAAAATTAACCTTATTGTACAGTATAACTTCTAAAATCACACCAATATCAGTCTCTGTGCTGATAGAATATGTTAGTATAGCTGATATTGATATGGGAGGAAGACTGATGCAGGAGAGAGACGGAAGAGGAAAGAGAGTGAGTGTAGACTCACACTGAGCTCAGCATGCCGTCCCTCCCTATGAACCGTCTCTCTAAATGTCAGACGGTTGTTGAAATAAAGCACGATCGCCATTCACATGACTGATGAACTATAACCATGCTTTATTTAATATGTCCTCCGGCCCCTTAATCTGATTCAAATGGAATTACACTGTCACTCTGATTCCTCTCGCCCTCAATCCTGTATCTCTCATAAAACTCTCCTGTTCAAAAGCAACAATTCTCTCTAACAATGAGCGAGCACATCCTAATGCTTTCAACTACAGTCACTAACCTTTTGCGATGAAAAAAAACTGAATTTCATACCTAAACATAAGGAAATTTACCCAGATTGTCATGCGATAAATCTGAAAATTATATAATAAATCATAAATTTAGGAAAAATGTTAACAAGGAAGATTAGTAATTTAATTTTAAGCTGTAAAAACATACTCAGTTACTAATGTAACCTCGGTTCCCTGAGATACGGGAACGAGTACTGCGTCTTGCTAGACGCATATGGGAAAAAAAACTTTTTTCTCCTGAACTGAAGCCTATTTCATTCACGCAGTGAAACTGCACGGCCATTGGTTCGTGCTGGGGCATTGGAGGCCCAAGGAAAAGTATGCTGGCGAGATGGCATCTACTATCCATGTAGAGAGTCTTTGCTTCGTAACCAGAAACCCTTTGGTGCAGTTACCGAAGCTGAAAAAGAGTTGTTCCGATCGCCTATAGGGAGCGGAACGCTCAATATAGATTCTCAACGCTCTGACGGGGCAGAGCAGAGATAGCTCTCTGTCCTCTTCAGTTGGAGGAAGCGCGGAGAGCGTAATGACCTGTGCTCTGAACGGAGTGGAGAGCACTTTAGGTACGTAACCGTGCCTCGGTTTCAGGACGACTTTAGAGTCGTTAGGCCCGAATTCCATGCAGGAGAAAAAAGACCACTTTAAGGCATAGAGGCGTCTTGTAGACGGAGCTCTAGCCTCGAAATTGTGTTTAAGACTCGCTTTGGGAGGCACAAAGGCTCCCGTTGAGCGGCCAGAGGTACAGGGCCCATAGGTCGGGCCGAGGATGCCATAATGTCCCGTTCGCTTGAGAGAGGAGATCCCGTCTCAGTGAAACAGGCCAAGGGCCGCTATCAGTAGCTGAGTCAGCTCTGATAGCCACAGCTGGTTCATCCAAAGGGGGGCTACCAGGAGAACCCTGTGTTTTTGTTCCCTCACTCGCCTGATTACCTATGGGATCAGAGCGATCGGGGGAAAAGCAAGGAGGTTGGGCCAATCGTGGCCCAACGCGTCCCTGGTCTTTGAGAAATAAATTGGGCAGTGAGAGTTGTCTTCTGAGGCGAAGAGGTCCACCTCGGCCTCGCCGAAGCTC
>NW_015537959.1:1503601-1503972 GCF_001515605.1 Sinocyclocheilus anshuiensis
GCAGGTTGGGTTGAGCCCACTCTAAGAAGCGCTCTACCAGCATGAAGAGGCGCTTTGAAGAGAGGCCTCCCTGGCGATTTATGTAGGACACAACCGACATGTTGTCCGATCGGATTAGCACATGGTGCCCTTTCAGGACTGGCAGGAAGAACTGACAGGCTCGACATACTGCTAGCATTTCCAGGCAGTTGATGTGGAAACCTTTTTCCGCCTTCGACCAGTGGCCGAAGGTTGCTATGCCCTCACACAGCGCCCCCCAACCTGAGCCCACCCCCATGGCCACGCCCTGTTCCATCCAGCAGGAGTTCTTCCAGGGGGTCAGGGCCGATACACAGGCCTGACTCACCCTGATATGCAGGCGTCCGTGACGC
>NW_015537959.1:1504957-1505308 GCF_001515605.1 Sinocyclocheilus anshuiensis
CGACGGGGCCAGGACAAGCCAGTCGTCGAGGTAATTGACAATACGGACTCCCATCTGTCTCAGAGGGGAAAGAGACAGATCAATTACCTCATGCACTTCGTAAAGGTGCAGGGGGCTAGGGACAGCCCGAAGGGAAGGACCGTATATTGATAAGCCACACCCTCGAAGGCGAATCTCAAGAATGGCCTGTGACGAGGGGCTATCTGGATGTGAAAGTATGCATCCTTCAGGTCCAGAGAAAAGAACCAGTCTCCCAAGCGAATTTGCGCGAGGATCTGTTTCAGTGTAATCTTCCTGAACGACCTGCTCATGAGGGCGCGATTCAGGTGTCTGAGATCGAGGATGGGCCGG
>NW_015537960.1:0-671 GCF_001515605.1 Sinocyclocheilus anshuiensis
TATATATGGATTTATATATCAAGTAATTAATCTGCTTAAAATTCAATTGACTGACAACCCTTCTATTTCTCTACTTAAAATGGACACTTTTTCCATATTTGCTTTTCTTAAATTTAAGGAAGAGCAAATCAGTGCCAATCATTGGACCTCACCTCACTGCATGCGCTCTCCACCTGCGCTCAGTTAACAGGCTGTATATTACACACGTCAGTGACCAGAGCTCATCCACCTGTCGGTTTCCTCCAGCCCTAGCAGAACACCTGTCACCCGCGGGATTAGCATCAAGCTACGGCTGTTTAAGATGGAGGTCACAAAGGCGGACTCCACCGGCAGGAAGCCCAGCTGCCCTTCCACAGCCCTCTGAAAGCTTTTTTCCAGGAGCTGATTTTGTTTCCCTTGGCATGGCGTTCCTGCATTGATCCAGACCCTCGTCCTAATAGCTATAGATCTCAGCCCCAGCTCTAGGGGCCAATAAGACTGAATATGCTTGTAAAGACATTTACAGATACTCAAACTGTGACACATGCCATAAAATCAATGAGTCTGTCATCAGTAATATTGTGAATTATTTTTACAATTCAAAATAACAGTTTCTATTTAAACATATATTAAAATGTAATTTATTTCTGTGATGCAAAGCTGAATTTTCAGCATCATTACTCCAGTCTTCA
>NW_015537960.1:3491-8355 GCF_001515605.1 Sinocyclocheilus anshuiensis
AGCCTTACAATATTTAAAACATATTTGATCATGCTTTTATAATATATACATCTACATAATGTTTAAAATTGTATGCAGATTTTTTCCATAAAATCAGCTACTCCACATAGCCATTTGTGACTATAATTATTTTTTTATAATAATATAGAAATTGAAGACATGTTAAAAAAAAATTTGTAATGTAAAAAATGAGCATTGGACGGACGGACAGAGATAGATAGATAGATAGATAGATAGATAGATAGATAGATAGAGAGAGAGAGAGAGAGAGGATAGATAGATAGATAGATAGATAGATAGATAGATAGATGTCCACATAGACATTTCTGACTTTATAATTCATTTTTAATAATATAGAAATTAAAAACATGTTAAAAAAATGAGGTCATCGTTCGTATAAATTGCAAGTGTGTGTTAGTAGATCTGAACGAACAAATCCCAGCATTACTTACCTACACAACGAGCAATGCAACTGAACTAATTATTACAGTCTTTGGTTATTTCTGAAAGACTGAAATGAAAAACGTAAATTTAAAATTGTAAATGAGATGACTGCAGAGTAGTGCCCATGTGCAATGGTGTGTGTTTTGAAAGGCATCAACATATGGGGCTTTGTGGGAGAAAGTAATTAAATTTGATCTAATCCCTCATCCTCCTCCGTAAGATGCCAATATAGCAGCGATGAATTCAGAGGCTGAACATGCGTCACGGCAGGAGGATCGAGGAGCTTGATTCTGGCCGCTCTATCGGCACTGCTTCCATGGTGAGGTATGAAGAAGTGAGTGACAGATGAAGGATTATGATCAAGCCTGGAGGCAGCCATGTGTCAGCTCTATTGATCCCACAGCCGGCTCGAGTCAATGACCATGTGATTATCATCAAGCATGTCGACACCTCTCACACACTCCTGCCAGTACAGGGGCTTCCTCTTCCTATTGACTCATTTCACATGGAGATGTCACAATACCTACAGTCTCCATCTGCCGCTCCAGAGAAACTGGAGAGGATTTCATTCAGGGCGGAAATATCCCATGTGTACAAACATATGCACAACAATAGGTCGGATGCTATCTGGTCATCTTTCCAAGAAACGTTCACATTTTACTTGCTTCTAAACATTTACACTTATATTCCTTCAATTAGCCTGTGACTTTATCCAGTGCAAACTAGTTTAGTTCTCTATGCTTTGTCGAAACCATATGTGATAAATGTAGTTTTTTTTTTTTTAAAGAATTATTAATACTTTTGTTCAACAAGGATGCACTACAATGATCAAGTGTGATAGTAAAGACATTTACTAATATACATTCACATTTTTATTATTTTTATTCTTTGATGAAAAGAAAGCTTTCTCTCTCTCTCTCTCTCTCTCTATATATATATACTGTATATATATATGAAGCAGCACAACTGTTTTCTTGAGCAGCAAATCAGCATATTAGAAAAAATTCTGAAGGATCATGTGACACTGACAACTGAAATAATGATGCTGAAAATTCAGAAATAAATTAATTATTGAATTTATTAAAATAGAAAAATTAAAATTTTAAATTGTAATAATATTTCATAATATTACTGTTTTTGTTTTTAATTTTGATCAAACAATTTCAGCCTTTATAAGCATAAGAGTCCTCTTTTAAAAACCATTTAAAAAATATTTTTCATAGCTATTTTTATTGACAGAGAAAAAAGTATATGCACTACCTGGCCAATTTTGATTTGAAATGTTATTATTATTATTATTAATATAAACTTAAGTTACTCAGCTGTTGTTTACAAGCAATATCACATTGCAATCATACTGTTCAAATCAAGGCCGTTTAATGTCCAATACAGCAGAATAATTTTGAGTGTGATACTGCTACAATACACATAATCTATTTTATGTGTTTCAGCCAATATCTAGCATGATTTGTTGTAATTCCACATAGTTTATGATTGGTCATCAGTTGGAACACAATGTATATATTCTTTATATTGGGTACATGTATTATATTTTCTTAATCTTATTCACCTCCAGCACTTAACATTCATATGCATATGTCAATATACTTGGCAAATGCATTTTTTGCTTTCAGTATGTTATATTTATAGAGGTACATGCTTTATAGCAACCTCTCAATGCCAACTGAGTGACAAATTCTGACTGTCCAAAATGTCTCATCATACGCAAGCGATTCTACTTAAATTCTAAGAGGATAAACTATCCTCTGACAAAACTCGAAACACCAAACATTCACTATGATCAAACCAGCAGAACCAACATTAAAAGTAATTATCCCGTATTGATGACGCATAAGTGAGGACAATGTCAGTTCGACGCTGTGTGCTAATGCTAATGGTCAATCTCAGCATTACTCATAAGAAAACCATTTCGATATATGTGTTTAAAATGACAGGGTTCATGAAAACATGATTACTAAACGTGAATACGAAGAGTGCGCTCACATGCCATTAAAGCACAGATAACACATTAAAACACACACTGACACCCAGCATGCACTTACATACTTCTCCATCCGAGTATTTAACATTTGTGTGTTGTGAAAGGAGCTGCACAGGCCTGCTGGCTAAAGGCGAAGCGCACATTAGGAACTGCTCTCCAATAGGCCGTGATTAGCTGTCAAACCACAAGAAAGATGAGAATGGAGAGAGAGAGACAAGGGACTGTTCTCATTGTTGGTGGATTTATCTGGTCCCGGCAGCTCCTGCTCTTGTGATTACTCAACACAGAGCTCTAGTGCACCGTCACCCTTCACGTCTGACAATTGTTCCGTCCACTGATAGTAGTGCAAAATACCAGACGTGATACTTCAATTAATAGAAGAATAGCGAGAAAAAGGTACAGTGTCCCGCAGACTTTATAAAACAGTACAAATAGATAAAAGTGAAGGCGCATAAAAGCTGTGTTGCAATATATTAAGCCATGGAGCTCCGATGGGTGGCAGTTTCAATTTGGATTGCAATCCCATTTTACTCTCATTTCTGCACATAATTATCAGTCACAATCACTATAAATAGAAGCTGAAAAACTGCCGTAAAGGTGTATCATAAAATAATTTTAAAAACATTCCATATAGTCTCTTAATATCAATAATTAATATGAAGTCATGAAAACTGCATGCATTATAATAATTATTATAACTGCAATTATTTGTAACAAGCCATACACTGCATCCACACACATACATAATGCTTTCACTTATAGGAAGCAGTTTTCACACACACACACACACACACACACACACACACACACACACATAACACATAACTTATAAGAACATATATTACTTATTTCTAAACTATATATAAAAAATTTAAGTCAGTAATTATTTTTACAATTATTTTAAGAAAATCATGATTATTCAAAAGTATTTATCTGGTCCCTAGTTAATAATTGGTCGCAAGACTTTTAGACTTTTATTAAACATTATTAAGGTGCTATGGAGGAAATAAATAAACAAACGTATTTATGAACAAAATGTATTTTTCTTTCTTTTCTGTTCAGCCAAATTAATGGAAATAAAAGATAAAAATGTAACATAACATTTTAAAACCTAGGTTAAAACCTAATCTGAAATACAAGGTATAAAATTAATTTTAAGATGAAAATTACATGAATAAAACAAGAGTAATAAAGATAAACTTAACTAAGCAGCACTGACTCTCCAGTATGTCTATGCTCCTGAGAGGCAAAACAATAGGCATGTAGCATATATTTCATTGAGTGCATTATTATTATTAAGTTCGGTTTGTGTTCCCAGGAAACTGCCAGCATGTCTTTAGTGAAATTACATGCTGTGAGAAGTAGCAGAAGGAGACTGAGCCTCACAGTTCTTCCTCTTTCAGCATGTACTTGGCATTCAAAAGTGTCCCTAAAGAGCTGTGAGAACAAAAGGGAGGCTTGGAGAGAAACTCAAACTTGCTTCATTTCATCTTTGATTATTTCATAATGTCGCATACTCTATTAAAGCTTTTTGCTTCCATTTAACTGTAATTCGATTATAATTCATATCAATGTAATTAAAACCATCACAGGCTTGCATTTCAGTTAGCTAACTGCATTACTAATAATCAATTTGAGGGTATTCGGAGGGCAAATTCATCTGTCTCTTTAAATGTTCCTGAAGGGCAACAGATTTACTAAGTGACTTGTCAGCCAATATGATAGATCCACACGCCTACTAGACCATTGTGTTTCAGTCCTGGACTGAATCCCAGTTCACACAGAGTGAATACGGTTAAAGTGGGACACTTAAAGGAATAGTTTAGCTAAAAATAAATATTGTGTCACTGTTTACTCACCCTCCTGTAGTTTTAAAGCCATAGTTCACCTAAAAATTAAAATGTGCTGAAAATGTACTCACCCTCGGGCCATGCAATATGTACTGTAGATGAGTTTGTTTCTTCATCAAAACAGATTTGGAGAAATGAAAAATTAGCTGATAAAAACATCACAATAGTCCACAAGTAATCCACACCACTCCAGTCCATCAATTAACGTATTGTGAAGTGAAAATCTGCGTGTTTGTAAGAAACAAATTCATCAAGACATTTTTAACTTCAAAACGTTGCTTCCAGCTAAAATATGGGTCTTCTTTCCGTAATATTACTTTCTCCATTCAAAAAAGTCATTTTGTCTCAATCAGGAGAGAAATATGCACAGTTCTGTCAGGACCACTATCGTCAAAGATGATTGACAATTAGCATACAGTTTGGATTGGCGGTATGGTTCTGTTCTGGGTAGGGATGCACCGATACCACTTTTTCCAGTACTCGCCTGATATGATACTTTTATTTTTGGTACTTGCCGATACCGAGTACCGATACCGATATTTTTATTGCATTTGTACATTTTTTAAAT
>NW_015537960.1:9156-81091 GCF_001515605.1 Sinocyclocheilus anshuiensis
GTTAAGTAACTTGTGCATTGTTTTACTTACTTGTTTTTGACATATCCGACCGAACTACAAACTTTCCAGTGATGTCTGTGAGAAAGGTATATTCACTCGACAAGCTCGCGCATCTGCGCCGCCGCACGCTCAATCCGCTCAGCGTGCTTTGTTTATCAGCTGGCGCACATCAGCTATACAGGCATTAATACTGAATGTTTAACATTATATTCATTGCATGCATATACTTTGTATACATCCTTAATCTCTAATAACTCCATTCTGCTGTCTGTTGTCGATGTTTCTTTGTCTGAATATGGCACTTATCACATGCTGTGTGGTATCGGCGTTTGGTATCGGGGCATTTTATCGAGTACGAGTACGAGTACAAGAGCTCAGTATCGGGCCAGATACCGATACTGGTATGCATCCCTAGTTCTGGGCAAGAACTCCCTGCGCATCCGTGCAGCCTAGCATGGATGAGAGCAGGGAGAGCAGCAATAACCCCCCAGGGTAAAGAGAACAGAACCAACATAAATGTATTGTAGATATCGTTAAAGTTCAATAATGTTATGTACACATTTTAGAATTAGTCTGATTCAAAGGAGAATCAGAAGGCTGAATCCTGACTGACAGATGAAGAGTTGGGGATGGAGGAGGGTAATTAGCTATTGAGCAATGCGAAAACTGCTGATAATACTGAGGGACCTTATATATGAATGCTTAGATAGGTGTCGTATTCTTATAGGTAGATGGGATCAGCTGAGAGTCAGCTGATGCGAGCTTGACTAACGTGAGCTGCCAGAGCTAACACTACGCTTGATATCAAGCAACTTTTACAAGTGAAAAACAGTCAAAAAGTTCTAAACAAATTGGATTTTGATGTGAGAGGAAAACAGAGGATGGACTTTTTCACTGGAAGAAGTGTTAATATGGATTAATATGGTATTTTTAAATGTATGTATTTTATGATTTCTTACAAACATGCTTTTCACTTCACATTTAATTGATGGACTGGAGTGGTGTGGATTACTTGTGGATTATTGTGATGTTTTTATCAGCTGTTTGGACTCTCATTCTGACGGCACCCATTCACTGCAGAGGAGCCATTGGTGAGCAAGTGATGCAATGCTCAATTTCTCCAAATCTGTTTCAGTGAAGAAACAAATTCATTTATATCTTGAATGGCCTGAGCAAATTTTCATTTTTGGTTGAAAAAAAAAAAAAAAATCCTTTAAACCTGTATGGATTTATTTCTTCCACAGAACACAAAGGCTTTATGTACAGTATTTTGGTCACATTTAGGATACCATTAGTATCACTACTAACATACTTGCAATGCAACATGCATTCAAACCAATATTAATATTGCATGATGTTTAAGATGGAAAACATGTGAATTGCATGCTGCAACTGTGATTAAATTTATTTACGAAAAGATACAGCAGAAAATGCATTGCACAATTTTATATTAACATAGAAGGTGCATTATGGTTGCAAAATGTTACCAAACTTATCTAATTTTAAGAAAAGTTCCTCCCACCGAGATCTTTTACACAGGTGAAGATGTGGGCAAGGTATAATAAATTTAGCTGCCATTGCTAATGAAAAAAAGCATAAACAGATTGTTCTGTGCTTCATGATTCCTGTTTATAAGAGCAGATATCCATCATAATGACAGTTGAAAAAAAAAAAAAAATCCTTTAAACCTGTATGGATTTATTTCTTCCACAGAACACAAAGGCTTTATATACAGTATTTTGGTCACATTTAGGATACCATTAGTATCACTACTAACATACTTGCAATGCAACATGCATTCAAACCAATATTAATATTGCATGATGTTTAAGATGGAAAACATGTGAATTGCATGCTGCAACTGTGATTAAATTTATTTACGAAAAGATACAGCAGAAAATGCATTGCACAATTTTATATTAACATAGAAGGTGCATTATGGTTGCAAAATGTTACCAAACTTATCTAATTTTAAGAAAAGTTCCTCCCACCGAGATCTTTTACACAGGTGAAGATGTGGGCAAGGTATAATAAATTTAGCTGCCATTGCTAATGAAAAAAAGCATAAACAGATTGTTCTGTGCTTCATGATTCCTGTTTATAAGAGCAGATATCCATCATAATGACAGCCTGCTGTATTTGACTTCGCCATATAGCGGAAGGTTCATTTGCCCTGGTCAGAAGTTTGACTACCAAATCATTCATGTCCAGCATTTTAAAAAGTCAACAACGCTCAATGTCTCTCATCATTCATTCTGAAATGAAAACAGTTGATTTCCTGTTAGAGTAGAGTATACTCAGCAATCATGTTTATTTATTTTCACAGAATTTACTCATGATTCTCCTAATTTATGGATAAAATGATTTGGTAAATATCATGCTATATAAGATTTTAAAATTTTATGCTATATGAGGATAACTAAAATAATTTGAACAAAAATGTGAACAGTTTTCTTAAATTTAAAATACCTAAAACATATAACAATATATATATATCAAATATTTTGATACAAATATATTTTTTTTGTTTCAGTTCAATTGAAACTTATTTCAGTTATTTACCAAGCCATGTGATTGTTTTTTAAGTTTAGGTTTTTCCTCTACTATTTATATTTTATTTCAGCTTTAATTAAATTACTGAAAATTATTTTAATAGTTTTAGTCAATAACAACACTGCTGTACAAAAAGGAAATACTAGAAACAATTTCTATTAAAATACAAATGACATTATGTTGCATTTTAGGTTTTTAACTTTGACTTCTCAGTTTACAAAAGCCGAGGCCGTTGTTCTGGTTGTAAAAGTTACAGTGTAATATATCCAGATGCCAGAGACAGGCCTGCTACATACAATGCGCTATGTGATGTTTCCACCCAATGCCTCCCTCGATTTATCTCTTTGACAGCCTATCCATACAGATAAATCACCTAGTAAGGTTTTCCTCTCTACACACTCCAACCTGCAACCTGCACTGTATCAAACGATTAGGAGTGCACCAGACTCTTCAGTGAGAGAAACAAAACTCTTCACTGCAGTAAACTTTCATATATAGAGTTCTAGATATCTTTGGCTTCGTCTCATAGCTTCTCTTGTGACAATGAAAAGTGTTAATGACTTTTCCAAATAGAAAACAGCTAACTGACCATAACGCCTCTTCAAAAAGGTTCATTGCCGTTCCATTGAAAAGAGCTTTGAGAAAATGATTGGCCATCATTCTCTGATTTACAGAGTCTGTCGCCTATGCTTGCTTTATTCGTCTCTCTTTGCTGGTGCACAATAACGGTTTGTCCATTTGTCGGTGTAGGTCACATTTATTTCCCGCTCCATCTGAAAAGGCACGCAGGTAACAAACCGAACACAAGCTGTGTCGACGGGTTCACGCTGGCCCAAAAGCTGCAGGTAAAATGACAGCTGGGCTGATCTAACACAGAAGCTGCTTTTTGAAAACTGATCTTCTGAGTTGTCAGAATTTTGATACCTAACCCAGGAATGGAAGCCGTTGAATAAGTGATGCTGTTGTTTTGGAGAGCTTGCTGTATTTTGGTCCACGGATTGCATGAATGATTGAGCTTTATCAGTCGAGGCCTCGGAAGCGCGCAAGTCTCAGCGGGAAACATCATGGTTTATTGTAACTTTCTTTCATTTTGACATTCTCATTCCTACACCAGGAATCAAGGTGCATGAGACAGGATTAATTTTTAACCAGCTGTCCTTTGTGAAATGTGCCCAGATGAATAAAACAAAGGCTATAGACACACAATGAAAAGTCTTACCTGCAGATTGAGTGGCCCAAATAAACGCTTGATTGCCTGACAACATATAAAGCCCTGGAGAGACAGAGTTATAGACTATGGACTATGGAGTAGAATGGGTTTGTAAAAGTTGTTTTTATGCATATTTTGGCCTGAGTTTTTGCTGCATTTAGAGTTTTGATCAGCAGGAGTCATCAGCGTGTGGTGTTTCGAGGACTTCAAAACAGTGAATCAATTCGCAGAGCTATTGGTTCAATGTATTTAAAGTTTCTCCCATCACTAATATCAAACAGGATGGATGTTTAACAGTGAAAAAAAAAAAAAAACCTTACCGAACTTCAGTTCATTGCCGAAACTTACTGGTGATGTTTGTGCTGGTTTCCCTCCAAATTGATGTCACTTCCTGGGTCATGGTGTAATCTGTTTAAGGAAAGGGGACATGGGCTTTGTCCAAATACCCACACTTGCAGTCTTTGCACTTGACCACTTGATTACTTAAATTACGTATTTCCTGTATTTGGCCGAAGTCTTCAAGTGGGTGTGAAGACCACAAGTGTGTGTCGAACTTTTCAAGACCGCAAGTGTGGGTATTTGGACAAGGGGATGGACAACTTCACCCCTGCTGGTAGATGCAGTAACTACACCATCTTCTTCTTTTGGTGTTTTATGGTGGTTTGCAGACAAACGATGGGTGCATTACCACCACCTACTGGGCTGGAGTGTGGAACAGTGATGTAAGAAAAACAAAATTATCTTTAACCTCTAAATCATATTAAACAGACCTCCTTTTCTTAATTATCCCATTAATGTATTGTATTTTTTATCATGGTTCAATCCATTATGCAGCAGTGATTTAAGTGTAAGATTTTCTATCCCCATTTATCTTAATTATTCCAGCAAATATGCCCTTTCTCTTTCATAAGCAGTACAATATTTTAGTACATGCTCTACAGTTTCTGCTGACCCATAAATAATGCAGTTCCCAGACTCATGTTTGTTCATTCTATACATAGGGAATAATTTAGAGCTGTGTGTCCAAGGCGAAGTCTGGTAATGATTGTGTCTTCTCTTACATTATTGAAATTCCCTCTCTCACCACAACTTGATTTTGAATATGAAGATGTCTTCCTCTTCAATCCTCATTCCAAAGTTCTTGGAATTTTCCTTTTGTAACTGTTCGTATTTTGGCCTTAAAGGTAGGGTAGGTGATTTCGGAGAGGCTAGCAATAGCAAGCTAGCTTTGAAAGCAAGATCCTACATTCCCTGCATAATCACTCTGCAAAGCCAGGCCTCCTACAAAACACACAAAAAAAAGTGCGCACAGGCAGACCAGCGACACGATGAGATACGGCGCTGGGTGAGGATTGTATGCAATGCTGTCAGATTACCTCATGTTTCATTCACCAGTGAGAAATCATTACAGTACAAAGCACATAATATTACAATAATAACGCCTTCCATTCTCACTCAGTCTGCAATAGAGTAATGGAACGCGCTGATGAACTATCATGTCCGCAAGAACAGGGTGTGTGGAGGTATGTCAATACATACGTTGACAGGGAGGTAGGTAATCTTAGGACCAAAGATTTTGATTGGACGAACATTTTATAGTCCTATGCCTTTCACAGACAATATAAATACATGAAAATACATTTAGACCACTTAAAGTGCCCCTATTATTCCATTTTTAAGGTTGCTAATATTGTTTTATGAGTCTCCTAAAACAGGTTTACATGCATGCAAGGTCAAAAAACACTTTAGTTTTCTAAAAAAATAGATTTAAATTTACCTCATTTCTAAATGATTTGTAAACGACTCGTGTGAAGCAGTTCAAATAACTAGTCTCCGTGAGCCCTCACTGCTGTGATTGGTCAGATGTCGCAGTCCTTTGTGATTGGTCCAGAGCCATAGAGAGATTGCTCTGGATTGGTCTACCGCATACAGCGCGTGTCAGAAACGAAATGCCATGACGGAATGACAACCCTGGAGACTTGTCAATACATAGAAAAGATGGGATCGACTGTACATTACCAATTTGAGCCGGAGTCTGATGATGAAACGGTAGAACTGGCTGATCGACAAGAGACTGATTCGCAAGCACGACTGGAGCAGGAAGTTTCTCAGTGGTAAGTGTCAAGTATTAACAAGTTTGTGGTAATTATAAGATGTGATAAAACAAATTTACTCTCACAGTGTAGGATACAGCATCTTCTCGACATGATGTTAACCACACGGAAATTTTACTGTTTGTGGGCGGGAAAGTTGGCGACGTAGAACGTGGGCAGACATTATGCAAATCCTTTGTGATTGGTCCAGAGCCATAGAGAGATTGCTCTGGATTAGTCTACCGTGTACAGCGCGTGTCAGAAACGAAATGCCATGACGGAATGACAACCCTGGAGACTTGTCAATACATAGAAAAGATGGGATCGACTGTACATTACCAATTTGAGCCGGAGTCTGATGATGAAACGGTAGAACTGGCTGATCGACAAGAGACTGATTCGCAAGCACGACTGGAGCAGGATGTTTCTCAGTGGGAGGGGTGATGTTAACCACACGGAAATTTTACTGTTTGTGGGCGGGAAAGTTGGCGACGTAGAACGTGGGCAGACATTATGCAAATGTGTTACTTCGTGACGTAGAGCCGTAACAGATTAAGATTCGAATTCCTGACGACTCGTTTAGGCGATTGTGAGCCGACTCTTTTTTTTTGATAGACAATAACTTTATTTATCGTGCACTGTCGGCTTCACAACTTTGCAGATAGTTTATGTTCACATACAGCTACATGACACACTACATGAAAGGTAATATTCGAAAAGGCATAATAGGGGAGCTTTTAGTGAATGATGTTGGGATGTGAAGAGACTTTCAACCAGCATAACAAAAATGTTTTTTTAACCAAATCACCTACCCTGCCTTCTTCACTTAGTGGAATAATCATGTCTATATTTGATCATTTCAGCACTTGCTTTGCCAGATGATCGACTTCTACATTTCCATCCACTCCCACATGTGCTGGAAACCAAAGGTTTCCTAATTGATTTACTCTATGAATCTGAGCATATCACTGCATTCATTGGCCGAGTACTACACCATCTTGGGGCAAACTAGGGCCATTTGAGATTTGAGAGAAAACAGCGGAGAGCTGAGAGACAAAAAAAGACCCATCAAGTTGGACAGTCCCAAATTTCCACAAATCTATGTAAGCAAAAGTTTGTGCATTTGTGCAGTGATGCATGTTCTGCTTTATAAGTAGTCAAAATGATTAGAATCATGTATTTTATACAGAGATCACACATATAATGAGGTCATTTTGACCACAACAGGAAGGGAATTGCATATAGACAAGCTTGTATAAGCATTTTTAACTGACTGTCTCTCTCTCACACAAACCTCACACCATCAGCTGCTGTGCTCCTGTTGGTTCCTCATTAGATGGCCATCGTTGCAGCAGTCATACTGTGCAGCCCAAAGCTGAGATTCCCCTCAAAGGAAATTAATCGGCCATTGGTCAGTATGTAGCACTAAGTGACAAAAAAAAAGGATTTTATGACAACATATTTATCAGTAACATTTTGAATACTTTTAACCAGCAAGGATGCATTAAATTGAGCAAAGGGGCTGTAAAGACATTTAAAATGTTAAAGATTTCTATTTCAAATAAATGCTGTTCTTGAGCAGAACATCTGAATATGATAATGATTTTGAAGAATAATGTGACAATATAGACTGGAGTAATGATTCTGAAAATTCGGCTTTAAATTAATTATATTTAATTAATATTATTTCACAATATTACTATATTTACTGCATTTTTGATCCAGTAAATGCAGCATTGGTGAGCATAAGAGAAAAAAAAATATATATATATATACAGTGTGCTCTCTTAATGCAGTTTTAAAGCATTTGCACATGCAGCTTTATTTTTATTTTGTTGTTTTTTTCTGGCAACATTCTGTCAAAGGTCAATCATGCAATTTGAAGCAGACAGAGAGATATAAAGACACATCCCCTTTTCACCTAGTGATCCTAGAGGTCATGCTGAGATAATGTGAAACACACAAGCAGTGTCATTAATGCCAAATTATCATTATCATCAAGTTTTAGGATTTTGTAAACATACATTTTGGGATAATGCACCCCAATGTACCTTTATTTCATATCATTATTTTAAATTGATCAATAAAACCAGTAAATTGCCAAATTATAGCCATGCTACATGACTCCAGTTTCATGTAAGTATAACGAACGTTGAGAATTTCAAGCTTTCTCAAACATCAAAAATTTGTTTTGAAGGGAAAGTACATGTGCAATGCTCAGAGATGCTGATGACTGAAGGGGGAAAATGACAGTGTTCTTACCATTTCCTTTCTGCAGCCAAATAGTCAATAATGTCCCCCGTAAGCACAGGTTGCCAGGACAAAAAGACCTATTTGATCGTTCCCTTTCGTGCTGGAACATTTGCAGCATGGCCTAGAAAGAAAAATCATGTACTAAGGCACTCGTCCACACATTTGAACTTTGAGTAAACTTTGCTTGAACTTTAACTCAAAGGTACACACAAATCTGCATGCTGGAGGATTCATTTTACTTGATTTTCTCACAGGATTTGTGGATGGAGGTATAGAAAGGAAAACAAGAACTCAGTTCCCTCTCTGTTCTGACTCATGGGTCAGTCACTGAGCTACTATGGAAATATGTGCGACTGGATCGGTTTATACAACTACATAGGACCAGATCTGATCAAAACAAAATCTTTTTATAGCCCTCAAAGGGATGGTGCTATTCTTGTGAAAAATTCAGACAGTCTGGTAGCCCAAATACATTTTTTTTTCTTCCAGGAACAGCAAGAAAACAAACACAAAAGCTCTCTTTAGGTTACCTCCATCTCAAAACCTTCACTTTCAGGGATTTTTCACTATTTCTCAGATCAGTTTTTCAACAGGCCACCCTCAGAAAGCCATTAAATGGTTGAAGTGTCCCAAGATGAATCTCAGTATATGACAATGGATTGACCTGGTCATTTCATAATGGACCCCATTTGTTTTACACATAAATGTCCCTGGTCTTAAAGTTAACATGACATATTATGCATTTGCATTCGAAAAAAAACTACATTTATCAATAAAAATATAGGACATGGTTTTATTTTTTTCCACATTGGACCAAGGGAAGTGGGAATGGAATGAGTTGAAATGCCATTAGCCAAAAATGAAAGTCATTTTACAAAATAAATTGTGGTCCCACTTTATATTAAGTGGCCTTAACTACCATGTACTTACATCAAAAAATAAGTACAATGTACTTATTGTGTTCATATTGTATTGCAAAACACTTTTGCTGCTATTGAGGTGGGATATGGGTAAGGTTAGGGACAAATTTGGTGGTTATGGGTAGGTTTAAGGGTGGGTTAAGGTGTAAGGGATGGGTCAACAGTGTAATTATAAATGTAATTACAGATGTAATTACATGCAGATATATTTAAAATATAAGTACAATGTAAAAACATGTATGTACACGATAAGTGCATTGTACCAAATGATTAATTTAAATGTAAGTACATAGTAGTTAAGGCCACTTAATATAAAGTGGGACCGAAATTGTTTTATTGGGAATAACATGCACTAATAAATCATTCAAAATAATACGAGAAACGTGGATTATGAAAGTAAATAGACTCATTTTAATTTCATGTTGAGGCCGACACACTGGCACTGATTTGCAGTGACAAAGCCACCAAGCCATTCATTTTCAGCAAGGTTGAACGATCATACTCTGAGATTCGCTGGAGTAAAAAGTGTGACAGCAGTCTCACCTATAAATACATTCACGATGTCCTCAAGTTCTCCCGTCGCCAACTGTTCACTGTCCTAGTGAATCTAAATAAACAAAATAAAATATTACTGCAACAGTGATTCTTTTCAACTGAAGCAAATGCATCCTCACAGCATGTGATATCACCCAAATCCATTCATTTTCATAGATCACAGCTATGCCTGGAAAGATATGAATTGAACTACTGTTGAAGAACAAAGGCTGTTAAGACTTTAAAATCCTGTCTGGTGCAAAGAGGAAGAAACAGAGAGACAGAGAGAGAAAGAAGCCTTTAAATAAGCTGAAGATTCAGAAATGTTGGCTTCCTCTCCTGTCTGAAATGAAACTCATCTGAAAGGCAGTGACACACAAAAAGAGTCAGTGAATTCATCTGTGCTGTGTGGGTTACAGCAGGTGTCCCACAGCTTTCCATGGCCGGCTTTCCTTTCAAAGGGTCACATCATACATTTTACTTTTTTTTTTTTTGTATGTATTTAGTGAAGGTTTCTTGAAATGAAAAAATGAAATTTTGTCCTACACAACCAATTTCTAACTTCTCTCTGACCGTTAGGTTTAAACAAGAGGCAGCGCCTTCATGACAGCCATGCAATCGCCCTCTTCATATGTGAAATGAGTGAGTAATGGTGTTTGTTGCTTGAGTTTTTGGAGAATCTATATACTTTTCCATTTCATAGTGACCACGTCTGTCAAGCTGCAAATAAAACAAAAAGTTTTGGTTACACTTTATTTTAAGGTGTCCTTGTTCCAGTGTAATTATACATATAAGTACTGAGTAATATTAATTAAGTACATGTACTTACTTGCATGTAATTATGCATAATTAATTGTTATTATAATAGTAAGTACATGTAACATATGTAACAAGGACACCTTAAAATAAAGTGTTACCAAAGTTTTTTTATTTCAAAATATACAGGAAAACTTGATGATAAGAGTGCTTCAATTAATGTTTAACTGCACATACACTACTGTTCAAAAGTATGGGGACAATTCTTTTTTTTAATTACTATTTTTATTCAGCAAGGATATATTAAATTGATCAAAAGTGACAGCAAAGGCATTTATAATGTTAAAAAGCCTTCTATTTCAATAAATCTCATTCTTTTGAACTTTCTATTAATCAAAGAATTAATCGAAGATGACAAATAAATGACATTTTAAAACATATTCAAATAAAAAGTTATTTTAAATTGCAATAACTTCACAATATTACTACTGGATTTACTGTATTTCTGAATCAAATAAACGTCTTTCAAAACATAAAGAAAATCTTACCCCAAACTTTAGTGTAAGTTGCTAAATCACCTGCATCATCTGTAAAGCATATGTTCTATCAGTCCCACTTTATATTAAGTGGCCTTAACTACTGTGTACTTACATTTAAACTAATCATTTGGTACAATGCACTTATTGCGCACTCTAAAAAATTCATTTTTTTAGAGTGTGTACATACATGTTTTTACATTGTACTTATAATTTAAAGAATGCCTGCATGTAATTGCATCTGTAATTAATTTCTGTAATTACATCTATAATTACACTGTTGACCCATCTCTTAAACCTTAACCCACCCTTAAACCTACCCAAACCACCAAACCACCAAACCTGTCCCTAACCTACCCATATCCCACCTCAATAGCAGCAAAAGTGTTTTGCAATACAATATGAACACAATAAGTACATTTTACTTATTTTTTGATGTACAGTGGGTACGGAAATAGTAGTTAAGGCCACTTAATATAAAGTTGGACCGTTCTATCTAATAAATATCTCTACGAGTGAATTAGCATGCATTATATTTCATAAACATTCAAAAACATCAGCTAAAAGTCATTCTAGATCTGACAGAGAATATTTTAGTGATATATTGGAGATGAGAAAATACTTTTGACATGGTCCAGATGAAAACAGCCACACTGAATAGATGGTGTATGTTTAGCCCCAAAATTAGGATATTTACATAATATAAATAAAGAATATAATTCTTTAAAGGTGATGTGTGTAATTTTATTTGATGCAAAAAATACTTACTGTGATTTTCAACTAAGTAAACTATTTGTAGGTTAAAACTGGAGTTTGTTTGAGCATCCCGACCAGCAGTTGCGTGAGTTTAGGGCAAGAAAAAGAAAAAAGTTCATTATTTTTGATGCCAACAATGCACACACAATCAGGTTACATGTTCACAAGACTCTTTAGTGTCTGTCTACGATTGTAAACATATCTTAATTTTACTGCAGTAACATACAATCTATTTGTGTGTCTATGTGTGTATGTGTGTGTGTGTGTGTGTGTGTTATGTTATTCTTTGTAAATTTTTAAAGGTTTGTTTGCTTGTTAGTGCACTAACATTAGGTTGTTTTTCATGTGCATAGCTGTAGGTAGTTGTTTGAGGGAGGTGTTTATTAGGGTATTAATAATGCAGAATGTTAATTGCATAAAATCCAAGTTTGTATCTCTTGATTTGATGCTCTGTGCTGAAAAATAAAATAAAATAAATTTGAAATAAAGAGTGCACCTTTAAGTTGTTCGCTCATTAGTTGCACTTTGTGTATAAAATATCCCTCTCTGAATTACTTCAGGCACAAACTCTCACATATATACTCTATGAAATATATACATATTATCTCTGGAGATAGACTAAGTACATTAATGGATTCTGTGAGTGCTCTTTTCCACACATAAATGAGCAGCTAAATTAGGATGATTATAAAACTCTCTCTCACTCGCTCTTACACGCACGCACATAAGTCTGAAGTGTTACTAAAAACTGAAAAAAAATAAAACCGGCAAAAATAGAAATAAATATTATGTGAAACTATCTTGTCAAACAGGTGCTGAGAGCTCAAGAAATCTAAACTTTTGCTCACATTCTGACTTACGCAGACCATCTGGAGTGAAAAATCACACATACAGTAAAAATCATAACTCAAATTAATATCAGATCTAGTCTCTGTTCCAAATCCTAGAAAGCTGCCTAAGTAGGCATCTGGTCAAAATATGTTTTAAATATATGCTGTAAACAGTTAAGCTCAAAGAAATAAATTTTTGGAACTTCATACAAAATATATTAAAAAAATTATTTCAGGGGCAAGGGAAATATATTTACATAAATATACATTATATTTTACATAAATATAATAATGGTATAATATATAAACATTATAAATATATTTTGAAACATTTTAGCAAATATATTTTGGCCATTTTATATTTTGAAATTGCAGCCTATGTAGAATGTTCCAAATCTGTCATGCAAGTCAGTTAACTATGTTTGGAACAGAGCCCAAGTGTTCATTATCCCATATCTTTACATCCTTCTCCAATGCCACTTTTGTCCTACCTCAGAGAACTCATGAAAACAAAGCGTTGTCATGATATCCGGTTGATCTGACTTTCTCGATCCCATAATTAGCCTCCCTGGAGAGTGATGGCGACGGGCCGGTGGAGACAGAAATCATCTCAGCCCAGTCTCTTCTGGCATTATGCAGAGGTGAGACATCACTTGTGAGGCGAGCGTAGTTGGCCGAGTCTCATCTACTGTAATAGTGGGCTTTGGCCAGGGGAACTATCAGGAAAACAGCATCTCTGAAAGAAAAATCAGCAGAATGCAACAAGAGCGAGGGTTGTAGAAACAACTCCAGTGGCAGCTGCACATCTCACTACTGCAAAGCTTCATTTTGTCCAATGCTCTTCTAATAATTTCAGCTTTATACTGGCCACAAATCTGTAGTGAAATGTTGTTGCATTGCAATACAACCTGTTAAATATGGTAAAACAAACAAAAAAAAAAGTTCTTATAATAATTCTGACATCATTTACCAAACGCGTATGACTTCCTTCCTTCCATTGAACACAAAAGGTTTCCTTTTTATTATCCCAGTTTTAGAAAGGTTCAAGGACAAGTTAATCATCAAGTCTAAAAGTGCAATTTGAAGTAGAAGTTTGTGTGCATGCAAAATGAAAGATTTTAGAATCTCTTAGCATTTAATATCCAAAAGCAAATGTACTATAATTAAAACGTGCTTTAACAGAGCACACATTTGCATTTCTTTTATTAAAAGAAGCCCAAAAGATTATATACACGCAAAACTAGCCCTGCATTTAATTATCAGCATTCTAATTAATAATAAATGAGAGATTTAGCATCTCTTTAAATTGTTAGTCAAGCCTCAAAATCTGGCCTCTGTAAATGCGGTAGGTTTGAGCCAAGAACGTAAATGTTGGAGGATTTAAATATGCATGAAACTTTCATAAAAAAAAAAAAAAAAACATTCTCTCAAACCCCATGAGACATTTCCTTACCAAAGTCCAGTCTTTGCTTTTCAGGCCAGGATTCACCTTACCATACCGCTGTGTGTGAACTGAGTCCATCAAGAAAGAAATACATTACTGTATGTTAGTCAAAATGACTCTGTTTAATTTAATACATATTCCTAGCCTTATTATTACTACAAGGTTTGTTTTTATAATATTTTATTAAAACGTAATAACATTCTCCACATCTAATTTTTAATTTCACGTCAACTCGTCCCTCCAACTAGCTGTCATATAAATGCATTTTTTTAAATCCAGTCAATTTCTGCCGAGTAAAATAATGTCCCACTCTACAATGTGTTTTCCTCACTGGTTCATTTACTTTCATTTAGAAACTCAGAACTAAAATGGGCTAATGCCATTTTATGTTGACTTTAAACTTTTGATTTGATAATAAATAATGCATTTGATCAAATACAACTAGTCTGATGCAAAAAGCAGCGTCTGTGTGGGAATGTGTTGGTGGTTAAGACATAAGATACAAGCTAAAAACTTTCGGGTAATCCTTCTCAAAAACTGTGATAAAGTTTTGGAGAACTTTATAATATTTAAGCTTTTTTCCAATTGCTTCCTCCCTGCCTTGCAAAAACATTTCTGCAATCAATTTATATGTAGAGTTTTGGGACAAAATGCAATTAGAAGGCAAGATTATAAAACTTGACGCTTGGCTTTCGTAAAAGTTCCTGCATTAGTACTGATCTGGTGGAAAAGTACAAATAATTGTAGGTTCATGTAAAGACACTTTGTTCTCACTTGTTATTCTCTTGTAGTCACTAGGTCTCCAGTGAAAGAAAAGAGAAAAACCTCAAGTGTCGTGAAAACACAAACTAAATTTCGACCTACCTGACTTTCAAATTAGATGTTCAAAAAAGATGTTTATTTTGACTTGCTGGTACAGAAATAATCCAATTAACCACTCAATGCTCTTTGCATCTGACAACGTCTGCCACAGTTTTAAACATCTCTCGACAGAGGACATTCCCTACCAGTGGCTTTGTCTCATAAACACAAACAAATAAGTTCAAAATAAGTTCAGATTAACTTTTAATATTAATATATTTGCTTGTTTAGCCCTCTATGGTTTTGAGTTGCCATATGGTTGTTTGTCGCAGTGGCATTATTTCACTGACCTATTGTGAGTCTGTTCCTCGTACATTTGTTTTTCAGGCTTCGTGATGGGAATATTCCACATATGTGTTGCTACATGGAGTTCTGCTGGGACAAAAAAAAAAAGTCATATTAGTCATTCAAGATAAACTAATTGTACATTTCAGAGTTTTCTAGAGTATTTGTTATTTACTCATATTTGTCACTTGTAGAACCTGATAACAAATCTTCTATTCAAGCACCATCCGATGAATCAGTAGTCATTTCTGCCTTCAAACCCTCTGAAATGTCTTTCTCCAATCACTTCCACACTTGTGTCAAGTCCTCTCATTATCAGTGTAAGTGTGAACATATGAGATCAGCTCATTGCTGATGAGTTCTTCTCTTGACAATATGACATCATCAGTTTAATGGTCTATAAGGGAATAATAAGATTAAATCTAATGAACAGCGCCAATCCTAGTTTTCCAATTATCAAATCCCCCATTGATAACCATGTGGACAGAATCCCTATAACTATGATGATAAGCTTAGTTAAAAACTATAATGAAAAATGTAATAAGGCAAATGGCCTTTGGACTTAAGAGCTGGAACTGAGCACTTTGACTTATAGAGTCTAATAGACCACAGGCTGTTATTCACCTCATTGTACAGCAGTTAACCAGGCTTGATCCATTCCCCAAAAATCTACAAGCACTTATAGCTCAGTTTCTTTTTATGAAAAGTGACAGATTTCAGCTTTCTTGTTTTAGTTAGAAGGTCACATTAAAGCTATCTTGGAACTTTTTAAAATGCCTTTATTTTTGATACTGTTCAGACTTTTATAATTTTATAAAGAAAAATTAAATCATAAAAATATTAATTATCACTTTTTTAAATTATGATTACCTTCAGTGAACTCATCAAAAAAATATATATATATATCGACTGTGTGAAGCATTAAACTTAATTTAAATCAACTTTGTTTTTGTATCTGTACATATATTTAATTCTATATAATTTCCAATAAAATATAATTATTTGCGATAATGCGATGGCGCCGCAGACGGCAGCCTCAGTGTTTGGCTCTCCAGTGTTTGTACTGTTTTTGTTAGTTTTTCCTGTTTTTTGTTTCTCAAACACGATCAGTTTTACCAGGGATGAGCTGCTGAACATTCGGCAGAACACACCACACAATCTTCTACCGGATTTCGTTTATTCGGACGTTTTGCTGAACGTTGTAGTCGGCGGAGGTGCTGCACTGATCAAGCACTTCAGGACGCGCAGACGGGGGAAGCGAGCCGGCACGCTCGTGAAGCTCAGGAAGCGCGGATTCAGAACGCCGTTGCCGAGCATCCATCTAACTTGTATTTTTTTCAAAATGCCAAAAAAAAAAAAAAGGCAGAATATTATTTAATTGTCTCCATTTAAGATACATGAAATGCAAGAGAGTCCAAAATGAATTTGAGGCTGTTTTGCATTTACATTCTAACACATTTCATTTGGATGGCGTGATATATTTAATGGCTTTGTAAAGGGACTCCTCTAGTCTTCAGTCTAAGCTGTATATGAGTCAATCATCTACAGTCACTAGAGTCCAAGAAAGCGTTGTGCTCCTGTATTTCCATGTCAAAGGGAAAATGTATGGTTATGTCTTATCTCCTTACAGCAGCATTGCCCTCATTTCTTATAAGTGAAACCTGTTTTAGAACGTTATTGTAAGACAGCTTTGAGTCATAAATGAAACCGTTACTTCAGTGAGCCAGCAAACTCAATGGGATCTGTGATGTCATGTGCCTTTCACTGCAGTGGAAACCAATAGGATACAAATAAAATGACTCCCATGTTCACAGCTATTGAATACAGTAGCTCTTTTCCAAAACCTATAGTGAGCTTCTGACCTACACAGCATTGTGAGCCTTTATGTACACACCTGACATGAAAAAAAAAAACCTAATTTTGTCCAAATTCTGAGGCAGCACTGCATGCATCCATCATGGAGAAAGCAATTTTAGAAATAATACAATTCTCCCCCAACAAACTTTTTGGAAAATCATCATTATTTTTTTTTTGCATAAGTTTGCTTGGTCACATGCAGGGGAAAAAAAAACAAAAAGTTACAGTAAAGTTTATTTTTAATTTTTTTTTTTTTAGATGGCAACGTGCGTGATGAGATACTGTAAGGATGTATAATGTGTCTCACCACTATTTGTATAATTCCTACACAGATGCTAAAACATTATCAGTAAATACAGTAAAATAAAAAATAACAATATTTTGCCCTTTTCAAAATGTTTTAATTGTACGCATACACTACCATTCAAAAATCTGGGTTCAGTACTATTTTTTTAAAGAAATTAATATGTTTATTCAGCATTTAATTGATCAAAAGTCACAGTAAAGAAATGTATAATGTTACAAATATTTATTTCAAATAAATGCTGTACTTTTGAACTTTCTTTTCATCAAAGAATCCTGAAAAATGGCTTCCACAAAAATATTAAGCAGCAAAACTGTTTTCAACTGATAATAATAAGAAATATTTCTTGAGCAGCAAATCAGCATATTAGAATGATTTCTGAAGGATCGTGTGACACTGAAGACTGGAGTAATGATACTGAAAATTCAACTCTGCAACAGTATTTTTTTAAATATTTTAAAAAAGAAAACAGTTATTTTAAATGCTAATAATATTTCACAATATTACAGGGTTTTTTTACTGTTTTTTAATCAAATAAATTCAGTCTTGGTGAGCAGAAGAGACCGTTCAGAAACATTAAAAATATAAATCCTAAATCAGTTTTGTTTGGATGCTTCCTATTTAAGAAGTAGACACCAAGGCTGCTAGCTTGGTTCTAGAACAGAACTAGTGAACATCCAATTATTATTATCCTGAAATCTCTCGCTGTAAAATAACAGAATTGATAACAATTCCCTCAAATCACGCAAGCACCAGAAACAGCAGGGATTCTCAAAGATGCCACAGTTGCTTCGACTTGCAGCATACGCAGTAATTACATCCTAATAATGATTTATGAATAAAAATCTAAGAAGACCGAAGGCTGGAACAAAATAAGACAGAGGCTACTGGAAAAATATACACACAGAGCCAGAAAGACCGCTCGTGCTTAGATTGCACTGTGCATGAAAATGATTATGTTGTTTTTTTTTTTTAATTCCTTTTCAACTCCTTTCTTTAAAAACCCAATTTTGTACTCACATTTCATGTTTAATAAGTAACAATGAGCTGCCAACAATGGCTTTCTGCTCCTTTCATACACTGCAAATATGATCACTGATTGATTTCACTGAGGTAGAGCAGAATAACATGAAATGGTAAAAGAACCAGAGCTCAGCTCGCCATGCCATTTCAAGAATTTGCTATATTTCACTTGCTTTTGAACACTTGTCTAATTTGAATGCAGATCTGTAGTCAGTTCTGAGAAGGAGAATGACAGCGCCATAATTAAACATCTTTACAGTAGGTCCTGCAGGTAACTGTCTGTCACGATTACTTTGACTGAGAAATTCACTAAGAATAAATCATGCCCAATTAAATTAATTTGCATGCGCTGTCTGTATAGTTTTAGCACCTCAAAGGCACAGTTAAAAAAAAAGTCATAATTTACTCAGCCTCATATTGTTCCAAATATGCAGAAAATGTAAACACATATTTTGGGGAAAAAAATGGGGTCGGCGGATGATAGTTTTCTATACATAATATTGTGAAAAACTGAAAAAAGACTGCACTTTTCCAGTGAAAATGTCATCTCGTCTGAATCAGGACAGAAATATGCACAGATTCAGCACCCTTTACAATCAAAAACAGTCCAAAACTGTTCTAAACAAATATGTTGGTGGATTTTATTGTGAGAAGATAACAGGGGATGAACTTTTTCACTGGAGGAAACATTATTATGGACTGGAAGTTTGGCCAAAAGTGATGGGTTTAAAGTTAATGTGCCTAAATGGTGGATTTGATTCTTACAAACGCAGCTTTTCACTTCACAAGACGTTAATCAATGTACTGGAGTGGTGTGGATTATTGTGATGTTTTTATCAGCTGTTTGGACTCTCATTCTGACAGCACCCATTCAATGCAGAGGAGCCATTGCTGAGAAAATGATGTAATGCTTAACTTCTCCAAAACTGTTCTGATGAAGAAACAAACTCATCAACATATTGCATGGCGTGAGGGTGAGTAAATTTTCAGCAACTTTTAATTTTTGGGTGAACTATTCCTTTAAGGAATTATGACTTGAGTAATTGGTGGTGAAAAACACGTAGTTTTCTTGCACTGAAATGTGATGTGTTAAAGCAGCACATCTGTTTTGTGAATTCACCTAAGTGTGAGCATTCAAGAAGCTTTAACATTGCTCTTTAAAAGGCTAATAAAGCCACCATTAATGAGTTCTGCTAATCAACACCTTCAATCGCTGACACATCTAGGACTTGCATCTTCTGTCTTGCACAAGAAATACTGTCTGGACAGAAAAGGCTCAATCAAATTGATAAGATTTTCCACCTGCACTCCTGCAGGCTTCCTTCCCAGCATTCCTGAGATCTCGACTCTGCATTCTCAGCAACAACGGTTCTTTGAAGCCCTTTTGCATCTCCATGGTCCATCGCACCCAAAACCCTGTCATCCACTCCCCTTCCCCACTGGGAGCACGTTAGTTCAAGGAGAAGACATTTCAAAGAGGCTTCTACAGGAAGTGCATGGGAGCAGAACATTAATTGATTTGTTTGTGGCTAAACATTCTTTCCCCAGCTCTCACGCTGACATCATTGTGCTCTCCATCAGACGGCCCCTCATGTGTCATACAAGGCGTACAGGAATCTGAGTGGAGGAGGGGGACTCGGACTCTCCTCTGGAAAGCTTTGAATTCTCCGTAGGTGTCTACACACCAAAGATGTGTGATGAATTCCCACTGGGAATGGAAGAGCACGATCTATGGTTATTTTCTATTCAATGACATGCTCTTGTACCGCCAGCGTGGAACCTTGTGAGCACGGCGTGCACTGGAAAAACAATATGAGGTAAAGCTCTCAGGAAATGCTCTAAAAATGCAACCCATACAGAAGCAAAAATGCATTAAGCAGCAAATATCAGCCCCAGAATAAATTGCTGGATAAAAATGCATCGGGGCATCGATCAGGCAAAAATTACAATTCTGTCACCGTTATTTACTCACCTTTTCATGCCGTCCCAAACCCATGTTTTTCTTTTTCCTGTGGAACACAAAAAGGATAATGTTTTGAAAAAATATTCAAGCTGCTTATTTCTATACAACAAAGACAAAGTGAAAAAAGGCTATTTAGGCCCAAAATTGCATCATAAAGGCAAAATCAAAAATTGTAAAATTTGCGGTAGAAACAGAAAATATTCCACATGTACTGAAAACAGAAATATTATAAAATATTATTACAAAAAAATTATTTTATATCTGAATATAATTTAAAATGTTAAGGTAATTTATTCCTGTGATTTCAAAGCTCAATATTTAGCATTATTACTCAATATAATATGCTGATTTACTGCTCAAGAAATATTTCTTATTACTAACAATATTGAAAACATTTGTGAGCCGTACTGCTTTTCTGGAACCTTTTAATAAAATTGTAAAATTCTAACATTTCAATGTTTGTTTTGAAAACTTTTATATAAATATGATATATTTTATAAAATTTTATATATATATATATATATATATATATGTGTGTGTTTTATAAAAATATATAAATATTTATATAACAGTTTTCAAAACAAACATTGAATGTTAGAATTACAAAATCTTGTTTGAAATTCTGAAAAAAAGTTTAAACATATTTAAGAAGGTTTATATAGGCCTTACAGATGGATGAATGGATGGATATAGATAGATAGATAGATAGATAGATAGATAGATAGATATTATGTTCATAAATGTTATGATTTTTTCTTTCAGTACTACTACCCTGCTGCTAATTACATACTGATTAAAACATTTAAATGTTCAAACGGAGAAATGAACACACTGAGAAACAAACACACCTCAGGCAGGGAAAATCTTGCGTATGAGGCTCTGTTTCACACTCTTCACACTAACAGTACAATTCAAATATATGAGTTTCACACCAGCTTAGACATCACATTTAAGCACAGGAGAATCAAGATGTTTTACAATAATTATGTTCTGTTTTTTATTTATAGTAGGTCTCACTTTATGTATATTTTTCTACTGTTATACAACCTCCAATCTCCTGAAATTTACTTACACTTTTACTTTAGTCAAATTCCCTTTGACAAAGTGCACCTAGAAGATCTTATACATAATGAAGAGGGGTCACTCTTGAAAAGCAACGTACATTAGTTTGCTTTTAACTCAATGTTGTCTGAAAGATTTAGATTTGTAGAGTAAAAATCAAAGATGTAGGTTTATTTGCATTAGAACAAGGAAGGGGAATGTAGCTTTGAAGGCTGTGTGCGTTGTACAGTTTCAAGGACTTGCAAAGGACTTTCTTTTATAATAGAAGATTGTGACGTCTTATTAGAAGAGACAAAGTCTCTTGCATATAAAACTTCATAAGCTGTGGAAAATATAGTCAAAATGGCCAGCATTATGAGATACAAATAAATGCATGATTGCTGGTTTCCCTCATCTTTTACAAACAGCAGTGAATGGAAGTAAAGACCAAAATTCTCCAACATGAAGTTTGTAGAAGACATTTTTTCGTGGTGGATCATTAAAGATGATGTTGGACTCACTGTATAGAGACATTTGCAAATACACATGTTAATAGGTTAAATATCCCAATGCAAATAAAACAACATATCAGATACACAAATTAAAAACACGTATTACACAATGCTAAATAAAAATGATAAAATTCACTCAATTATATATTTAGGCTTAATTAGGATACAAATACACTTATCAGCTTTTAAAAGTGAGGACAAAACGCCTCCTTAATCGTTTGTTGTTGACTTCAAAATACCATGTATTCAATCAAACAATGCTTTGGTCCCAATTTCACTCGGCAAATTTGACATGGACAGGTTGCATGACATGCTTAAAAACCATGAACAAAACTTAAGAAGATAAAGAAGACACTATAGACTGCAATATCTATGATAGCATGAAATCCTTAGCTGTGGTAATCAGCGTTCCTGATACTGTGTACAAACTGTGATGATGAAGAAGCAGAAGCAGCGGGAGGCTCGTATGCAGTGAAAAGCAGCAGCGTCTCTACTGCTCTCTTCAGGTCAGCTGTGGTACTACAACTGATTTGCAGCACAGTCTCTGGCGCCATACAGTGGTAAGAAAAAAAATGGAACAAGCGTAGGCTATATAATACACTTTTTACCAGAGGACACAGATAAAACACAACGTTCTATTTTTATTTACTCTTTTCTCCAGCGGGTTTCTCCACTTCCAATGTGATTCCTGCTAAACGGTTGCTTTAACACTAGAGAAAAATCCATCTCTCATCTCAAAAGCAATTCTAGCATTCTCCAAAGACAAAAATAAAAGCAGGGCGATTATTGAAATGTAAAGAGGAGAGGTTCCGTTGAGGTTATTCTGTGTTTTGAGGGCCACTAATGAAACAAATTACAAAAAAAAAAAAAAAAGCTGAAGAGTGTTTAATAAAACCTTTGTTATCAGCTTAAAACAAACAGATCTGACTGTGCATATGAAGTAGGGGATAATGTACAATCATGGTCATTATCGCAAAATACACCCCAACAGGGTCACCAGGTCTTGTATCATCCTGAATATGTTTATTTTGCAAAACTGACAGGTTTACTGTAAATCATGAAATACACACACAGCTATATATCAAAATAAATAACTAATAGACATGAATATTTTTTGAGTGTATTTTTATCATGTGGCAAGAAAGTGTCTAGAGAGAACAGCAGTAAATAGTTGCCTAGTATGCATATTTCGGATGTCATCATTATTAAATATTTGTCCCTTAAATAATTTGTGTAAATATATATATAGTTTATATCATTTTTTAAAGTTATTTTTCATATTGTACTGTTGTTATTGGTTTAAGTCATTGGCAATGCTTCATGGTATTAGTACCTTTGATATGAAGTATAATATCATATGCTAAATAGAAAAAAGACAGTTGCTTGTTTCTCTCTCTCTCTCTGTGTGGAGAAAATAAATAGGAGATGTTCTTCTGGAAACAAGGCCGCTGAAAATATCGTCTGTAACTATACTCCATAAAGGCTTGGTATGTTATAGGTGATTTGTATATTGTAGACATCATTAAGCAATTTGCATTTTAATAGCTGTTTTTGGACTTTTGCATGTAATCATATTTCACCAAAACCAAGCAATCTCTTTTATCATAAAAATTACAGGTAATATGGCTTGTCCTCTGAACACTGACAGTAATCAAAACCATCATTTCCAGAGCAGATTAGCTTCATTTTGAGAAATGATGTCAGGTTCTGTCCCATTTTCCACATTAATATAATAAACCATGGACACATGCAGCAATGCACAGTGTGCTCACATACACATTCATACCACCATCTAGACCTCCATGGCTGTCTCTAATTGCACTAAATGATGCTACAAACGGTGGAAGAGTCATTTCCTCTCACCTCAGTGCTGTCTCTAACACATGAAAGGATCTTCAGGGAGTAAGGTTTCATTATAGTCGTGAAAAGCCTGTATCCAACATTGGTCATATCTTTACTTCCTCTAAAGATCAAAGTCACTGCACTGCTGATGGGTTTGTGGAGCTCATTACATGCTTCACTACATGGATCCACATCTATAAGTCAATCACCTGACTGCATTCTAGTCAGCCGACTCTGCTCTGTCAAGTCCAGGGGCTGCCAGCCTCTCCACGGTCATGGAGCTGAACGCTGAATCGTAATGCTTAAAGGTAATCCAATCAAAATGAGATGGTACACCTTGAGTGGAATTTGTTGTCGTTATTTGTGATAATGAAAGGGGACCAGCATCTCCGGCGAGGAGATAAAAATGCATTTTAGTGCCTTCTTTAACAAGAAGAAAATGGAAGTATTGATCTGTTCTGCCCCTGTGATTTCTTCTGCTGAGTGTTCAAACAGTGATATTTATGCAGGTGGTCCCAAAGACCCACTAGCTGTGCAAGGTTGGAGAGAGAGAGAGAGAGAGGAAAGCAAAAGATGCAAGATAAATTGTCAACTGCTGAAAGAGTAAAGTCTGCCTGACCCTAAAAGGTCAATAATTCTGGAGAAAGGTATCTGTTCACATTTTCTCCCAATTTGTAATCTTAAAAACAAAAAAACTTTGTTTTTAAGTGCCATTAGGGAGGGGTTTACCTGAAATACTGTAGTTGATATTACAATAATACAATAAAAAAAAATAGTCAGAATTGCTGTCCATCCAAAAGTAATGAATTAGTTCACAGTCATGACTCAAAAACTAAGCAGAATTTGTAAATCTGTGTACCTGTCTTTCTACTGAGTTCCTCAAATAAAACTTAAATATATTTTGCAACTAACCTTGGCAAATTCAGTTATTAGGTCAGTGAACAGATTGTAGACAGTCTTTGGGCAGGCTGTCTGAATCTGAGACTAGTGACCATATGACCTTGCCACAGTAATAACAGGCCTATTTGGATAACATCTCTACTATCCTAGATGGTCAATCAGCTGAAATACATGACAGGTAAAAGCTATGATGCAAAACATGTTAGTAGTCACTTTGCAGGACTTCCTGTCAACTTTTTTGATTGATGATGTCCTTTTTGACCACCCACAATACATTCACCTTTGACCTATTAATAATCTCCAGAGTCAATATGCCATATGGTTTTATCATATTTAGAATTCCAACATTGACCTGTGACCTTTTAATTAACTCCGGCTGTCAAAATGACATACGGTTTTAGTATATGTGGAATTAAAATGGTGTATTCCTTAAATTATTTTGATATTGTTTGTACATCATTAGATTTGGCTGATACCTTCTTGCCTCACATGAAAGTAGAGTGACCATGAGATGGAATAAGGCTGGATAGCCGCATGTGGTCAACAGATGCAGGCGGATGTAAAATGACAAAAATGAGCCCGGGGGGTTCAGATTTGGCCTGTTAAGGTTCAAAATCAATCAATCTTCAAATTGCACCCCCAGAGGTCACAGGTCAATGAGAGCATTCCACATATACTGAAATCATGTCACACTGACAGCCAGAGATGATTAAAAGGTCACAGGTCAGCGTTGGAATTCCAAATATGCTAAAACCCTATGGCATATTGACCCCGGATATTATTAAAAGGTCAAAGGTGAATGCAACATGGGTGGTCCAAGGTCAAGGGGTCAAACCCCTCAGGACAAAAGGACAGATGTCATCATCAATCA
This sequence comes from Sinocyclocheilus anshuiensis, assembly GCF_001515605.1. Taxonomy (NCBI): domain Eukaryota; kingdom Metazoa; phylum Chordata; class Actinopteri; order Cypriniformes; family Cyprinidae; genus Sinocyclocheilus; species Sinocyclocheilus anshuiensis. The sequence goes on from NW_015537960.1 coordinate 34,501, forward strand.
AAACAAGTTGACAGGAAGTACAGTATAGGGACTACTCACATTTACTTGACAGCAAGACAGCAAAAGAAAAAGGATGGGGTTGGTGCTCATTTGCGGACTAACTGCCCTCTGACAGAGAAATACTAAATTGCATTTCATCTTCTCTTGACTTCAATGAGGCTCACTAAAGATGCCCCGAGCAAAGATAGGGCAGGGTATTCTTGGTATCCTTGTCACCTGATATGCTTGTTTATTAAGCCCCCCAGATACCTTAAACATTCAATTTTGGGACCCTTTGAAATAGTAAAGACTACACTAGTTCCCACACCACACATTTTAAACGCTGGATGGAGTTTGAATAGATTGACACCACATGAAACAATGGAGAATTAATAACTTTTCACATTCCCAGGTTTAAATAGTCACTTTAACTAGTCAGTAAGTGTATAACTTGCAGATTTTGCCCTTTCAAACAAGGTTACACCAAAACCACCCTTTAACTTGTGATATTTTTCATGTTACTGTACCAGCTGTGGCAACACATTAATACGTGTGCTGCAAGTATAACTGTAACAGACCACAAATTATCCAGTATGTTAAGCTACCATTGGGATACATAAAACCAGTCTTTACATAGGTGACCTTTTTAAAATGGCATAAGGAGCAAATGACCAGAGAACAAAAGGCACTTAGATGAGGCATGTAGCCCGATTTAAGGCTGCACTGCAGCAGCAAGTTCAGCATTTAAACTGAAGTGTTCAAAACACCACAAATAAACATTCATATTAAACAATTTATTGCTTCAAAGTTAGATTAAAAAGCACAGCTTTATACCATTTAGCTCTGACATTCCACAGCACGAATGTGCATGGAAGTCCCTTAGCCCTTGACAGATGAGAAGTACCGTCCTGTAGCAGAGGAACTTTGGGATGGTTTGGAATAGCCTGAAGGTGTCTGGCCGTAGGTGGAACTGGACTGACCAGAAAAAATACCTTGTAAAGCTCCTTGGACACTTGAGCCAAGAGATGAAGTCATGGAGTCTGAGGGGTGTTGAACTGAAGCGGACAGACCAGGAGATATTTGGCTATGGATTTGGGAGCCAGAAGCAGCCGGAGCTGAGAGCTTAGAGGGTCGTTGTCCTACACCAAAGAAGCTTGAGATCCTCAGAGGACTAGAGATAGAACTCTGGCTCCCCTGGGCCACAGAATCCACAGAAGGGCTCAGGGCTGGCAGGAAGGAAGATCCACTGGAAGTCTGAGAGCTTTGAGGGGAAGATCTGCTCTGATGTACAGCTGTACCAGAGGCCTGAAATCCTTGGCTCCAAGTAGAGGCTGAAGGCTGCCATTTTTGAGATGCCTCTGAGCCAGTCAAGGAGGATCCACCTGAAGAAGCCCGAGTGTATTGACTGGACACAGAAGGTGCATACTGGTTAGAGGTACCTTGAAACTGGAAAGATGATCCCCCAGTAAAGGTGCTTCCTGTCTGAACAGGAACGGGACTAGAACCTGCCAGCGGAGTTCCAGCCATACTCTGGGAGCTTGATGCATACAGGCCAGAAGAGTTTGGATCACTTGTAGATTGGCTCGAAACATCGAGAGAGGAACCATGTTTGGCATATGCAGAGGGCCCAGGGCTATACTGACTTGAGGTACCTTGAGACAGGCTGGAAAAGCCACTATATTTGCCGCTTCCTTCTTGTTTGGAGGCAAAATGCCCAGGACCTGCTGCAGAGGGAAGTGTAGAGAAGCTACTGGGAGCCTTGGAGCTACTCTGTGATGCCACTGTACCAGAGGTCTGAAAACCTTGTGACCACCTTGAGGAAGTCTGCCATCGAGATGGTTGGCTCTGAGACAATGAGGGTCCACTTGGAGCAGCCTGACTGTACACAAGAACTTCTGCATTCAAGGGCGAAGGGGCATACTGGCTAGAGGTACCTAGCAGCTGCAGAGATGAGCCATCAGTAGAGGTGCTTACTGACTGCACAGGCACATAAGAACTAGAGCCTGCCAGCTGAGTGCCAGCCCTGCTCTGTGAGCTTGATGTATACTTGCTGTAGGTGCGCTGACCACTGGCAGAATGCCTAGAAACGTCAAGCAGGGAGGAACCACGCTTGATATATGCAGGGGACCCAGGACTAAACAGAGTTGAGGCACTTTGAGACTGGCTGGACAAGCCACTATATCTACCACTTCCTTCCTGTTTGGAGGCCAATTGGGTGGGACTTGCTGCTGAGGTAAGAGTCGAGAACTTACTGGGAGCCTTGGAACCTTGAGAGGGAGAACTACTTTGTGATGTCACCGCTCCAGAGGTTTGAAAACCTTGGGACCACTTAGAAGTGGAAGGTTCCCACTGAGATGTCTGGCTCAGAGCAGAGGAAGCACTTGGGGCAGCTTGACCGTACACAGGCACTTTTGAATCCAAAGCAGGTGCATACTGACTAGCGGTACCATGTAGCTGGAGAGAGGATCCATCAGTAGAGGTGCTTACTGACTGCACAGGCACATAAGGACTAGAGCCTGCCAGCTGAGTGCCAGACCTGCTCTGGGAGCTTGATGTATACTTGCTGTAGGTGCTCTGACCACTGGCAGATTGCCTAGAAACATCAAGCAGAGAGAAACCACGCTTAATATATGCAGGGGACCCAGGGCTATTCCGAGTTGAAGCACTTTGAGACATGCTGGACAAGCCACTATATCTACCACTTCCTACCGGTTTGGACGCAAATTGGCTGGGACTTGCTGCTGAGGTAAGGGTAGAGAATTTGCTGGGAGCCTTGGAACCTTGAGAGGGAGAGTCGCTTTGTGATGCCACAGCTCCAGAGGTTTGAAAACCTTGGGACCACTTAGAGGAAGGCTGCCATTGAGATGGTTGGCTCCGAGACAATGAGGGTCCACTTGGAGCCTTACTGTACACAGGCACTTTAACATCCAAAGGAGAAGGTGCATACTGGCTAGAGGTACCTTGCATCTGGAGAGATGAGCCACCACTAAACATGCTTCCTGTCTGCATGGGTGCATGGTGACTAGAGCCTGCCAGCTGAGTGCCAGCTCTGCTCCAGGAGCCAGATGTATACTGGCTGTAAGAGCTTTGTCCAATGGTTGACTGACTAACACCTAGGGGTGAGGCAGCAAGATTGGCATATCCAGATGACCCAGGACTACGCTGACTTGAGGTACTTTGAGACTGCATGGACAAGCCACTATATCTACCACTTCCTTTCTGTTTGGAGGCAAATTGGCTGGGACTTGCTGCTGAGGTAAGGGTATAGAACTTGCTGGGAGACTTAGAACCTTGAGAGGGAGAGCCGCTTTGTGATGCCACAGCTCCAGAGGTTTGAAAACCTTGGGACCATCTAGAAGTGGAAGGTTCCCACAGAGATGTCTGGCTCAGAGCAGAGGATGCACTTGGGGCAGTTTGACTATACACAGGCCCTTTTGAACCCAAAGACACAGGTGCATACTGACTAGAGGTACCTTGAAGCTGGAGGAATGAGCCATCAGTAAAGGTGCTTGACTGCACAGGTGCATGGTGACTAGAGCCTGCCAGCTGAGTGCCAGCCCTGCTCTGGGAGCTTGATGTATACTGGCTATAAGAGCTTTGTCCACTGGTTAACTGACTAACACCTAGGGGTGAGGCAGCAAGCTTGGCATATGCAGAGGACCCAGGACTATGCTGACTTGAGGTACTTTGAGACTGCATGGACAAGCCACTATACCTGCCACTTCCTTCCTGTTTGGAGGCAAATTGGCCAGGACTTACTGCTGAGGTAGATAACCTACTGGGAGCCTTGGAGCCTTGAGATGGAGAGCTCAGAGACAAAGATAAACTACTTTTAGCAGCTTGACTGTACAAAGGCACTTTTGCATCCAAAGAAGCCAGGGCATTCTGGCTGGAGGCATGTTGAGACTGTACAGAAGAGCCATCAGTAGAGCCGAGAGAACCTCCTGCAGAAGACAGTGAAGAGAACCTACTTGGAGACCAAGAACTGCTCTGTGATGTACCAGATCCTTGTGACACTGCCTGAAGTCCTTGGGTCCTTGAGGCTGAAGGCTCCTGAGATAGTCGGCTTTGAGATAGAGAACCACTCCGAGTTGCTTGATAGTACTGACTGGACACAGGCAGTTTTGCACCAAAGGAAAAAGTTTGAGCATGCTGGCTAGTGGCATCTTGAAGCTCGACAGATGAACCATAACGACTACCCTGTCCAGGTACAGGATGATGGGAAGCTGCCAGTTGAGTGCCAACTCCGCTCTCTGAGCTTGGTGTATACTGGCTGTAAGAGCTCTGATCAGTGGTAGACTGGCTAAAATCTAGGGGTGAGGCAGCAAGCTTGGCATACGAGGACCCAGGGGTATCCTGACTTTCAGTACTTGGAGACTGGGTGAACAAACCACTTGCAGAAACAAGCCGGCTGGAACCTCCTGCCAGTTGTGACCCAGAGCTGCCCTGATAAGTAGAAGTAAAGAAACGGCGGGAACTGCTTGAGGACCCTGTGGAAGAGCTACTCTTTGCAGGAAGCAGACTAGAGGTTCCTCCCAACTGAAGGCCAGAGCTGCTCTGAGCACTTGTAGACATGTTTGAGGAGCTTTGATCACCGGTGAGTGGGTCAGAAACATCAAGAGGTGAGAGACCAAGCTTTGACAGGATGGACAAGCCAATGGAACTACCACCTCGGACTGGTGTGGAAGCAAGTTCAGCAGAAACTCTTTGCAGTCCAGAACCATATGGAGAAGACTGGCTATAGGAACCTTGTCCACTAGTTGACTGGTTAAATACATCCTGGGCATTTGGACTGGAGGAACCCTGGAGTTGTAGCAGTGACGAAATGCTGTCCAAGACACTTGGTGCACTTTGGGTATGAGACACAGATCCATAGCTGCTGGAAAAGCCTCCTTTTACATACTGACGTGAAAGGGAAAATAGAGGCCTGCTGGCATTTGGGTTCTTCCCAGCAAACATATTAGAGGCCACTTCTTCAACAGGAATGCTTCCAGTCACTGGAGCCTCCAACACAGAAGACTGGACTTCACTAGGGGAAAAGAGCTTGTGGACAGACCGATTCTGAGGCTGAACATTCTGAGAAATCCAGCCTAGAGAACATAAGCACAATGAATAAGAGTATTGACATCTTTAAATATATAAACTACAACTGTTTGTTACCATAATTTAATATTAATCTCATTTTATCAACGTGACACTCACCTTCATATCCAACAGCATGTTTCAAGAAAATCAAGAAAACCAATAAGTGGACCCTAGGGAGAAAGAAAAAGATAACATTTGTATAATACATGTAACCGAGAACACTGCAAAATAAAACTTAAAAATGTAACTAACCGCTTCCACCCCTGACCCATAGCAGAAAAAAAGACACTAACAAAACAGCTTTGTTGAGAAGCGAGTCTGCTATTCCAAACAAAAAAAACTACTACAACCAGAACAGCTGCACATCTAAACAGGCATTTGTCTTTTATAAGCCTGTTTGTCCAATCAGCTCACATGTCTAATTACATAAAATACTGTTCACCTGTGAACACTTAGCTGGATATTTGATGACTGAATTTGCCAATTAATTAAATACAATAACCCATCTCATCCATTCGCAGCCATTACACACCCCATAAGGACTGCACCACAAAGCATATTTATGTGGCTACCTGAAAAAAAATAAAAATAAATATATATATCATGTAAGCACACTACAGACATATATTTAGACCACCCTGGCAGACACATTAGAAATGCACATTTGTACACAAAAGTCTTTATTTCATGTGTTTCAACATTGGACTCTTTAAAATATTACCCATTATACTAAGACATTGCAAATCCTTTAAACCAACAGTGCAAATTGATTGAAGGATTTTAACTGAGCTTATACACTATCATAGTAGACCTACATGCATTGTCTATTCTTAAGGTTGAAGAAAATGTCTGCATGTGCATAACTCACAGTACACAAAAGAAAGAAAAAAAAGAAAAACATTGTTTTTTTCTTAACAGTGCCATTGTAGATATACACTATGCACAGGAGTGTCCAATTAATTAATTCCACAATATTAAGTGTCTGACTTAATTTTAAACACTTAAAAACTTTAACTGACTCACTATGTGTAACACTGCTATTTTTGACACCTGGAAACCTACTACTGTTTTTAATACTGATGCTAAGCTAAAGTGAACCTTCACAATCTTTTAGGCAGTGTGATGAAACTCTGTGTACCTGTAGTGCTTATACATGACTATGAACAAGAGGTTGTCATATGTTTCAGTTAACGCATCAGTAAATATTTGAGTGTGCTATTGTGGGGAGATGTGTTGAAATGTTTAAAAGCTTTCCTCAACACAACAATCAGGTTATCATGGGAGCGCTGCAATTATGCAATTGTGTGTGTGTTTGTGTGTGAGGAACATAATGGCCACTCTATGCTCTCGGCTCAAAGCCAGATGTGGTGTGTCTCGACTGCTTATTAATATTTATGGATCTTTAATCACAATAAGAGAGTTCTTCCTGTCCCCAAGAGTTGGGCAGAGTTACTCTGTCTGAAAAGCTCAAGGACCACATTAATTAAAGCGAGTGGACGTGATCGTGAATGATACATCCATCATTCCCATACTTATTAAAGAGGCGCATATCCAGGATAAAAACTCAAATAAAGTCAGCAAAAATTGGCCTAATCTAACAACCTGCAATTAAAAGCAGTCGGATGAGCTCTTTAATGAGGGCAGAGATTCACACAGGATGGTTTTACATGCCAAATCATTGGCTGTGACTGACAGACAAAACAGGATTAAACAGGATTTACATTAAGGCCAAGTTTACATGATATAAACATCTGATCTGAAATAGACTTAAAAGAAAAAAAAAATTAAATATAAAGGAAAATGCACACCGACGCATCACAGAAAACAGTAAAGCATCGCCTACCCAACTAACATACATCTAATCATTGTGTTAAAACAGTAAATTACTTACAATTTAATAAGAAAATACCCATACATATAGATGCATAAGTCTTATATTTTGTCCAATGCAATTTTTATTTAAATTGGTTGCAATGGGATGGACATTCTCATTCTAAAAGTATTTGATTGGGCAAAAATTTGTGGTCACAGCCAGGGGCGCGGGAAGATGTTTTTTTAGTTCACTTACACCAAGTGAAAATAGCAGATTTTCTTAGCGATAGATGTGATTTACACTAAGTGCAAATAGCTATAGACTCTATTTATACTATGTTAAAATACCAGGATATTCTGCTAATTACTTATTGCAAATTTATATTAAAAAAATACATTATAAAACAGTATGCAATAATAACACATTGAGTGTAAATTTTAATTATAATTATAAAATGGATGCCACCTTATTGGGACAAAAGCCCTCCCTACACCTACCGTAACCCTACCCGATACTTTATTTTCAACTTTTTGATTATTTCCTTCATTTTTATTAAAAAATAAATGCTTTTCTGATGTGATTTGAAATTTGAATAGGGAGAAAAAAAGTTAGCCAAAAGGCAAATTCCCGGGTCGATCATCAAAAGTAGTAGGTTATGACACACGCTTTACCATCTACGCCACTGATTCTGATGATTAATGACCATCTTTTGTAATGTTGACTAGCCCAATCACATGTTAGTGGGTGCAGTTAGTGTAAATAGCCTCTGCCAACTAGGCGGGCTATTTGCACTTAGTGTAAATAGACACTCCGATTTATTTATTTTTTATTCCCAACAGTTAAACAGTTGCCCACAGAAAAAAACAGGGGGTGCTGCAGCACCCTCATCACCCCCACTTCCCGCGCCTATGGTCACAGCAGACATATTTAAGACACATCAATACCCGGTGTACATTTTAAATCTTGGTTGACCACTTGTAATCAGATAACCAGAGACGGATGTCAATACCAGGCATGAACAAGATCTAAAATATGTCAGTGCAACAAAATCAGATTAGAACACATTTAGCTTTATTCGATTTACATCATAGGATCAACATTGAATTTGAAAATTAGTAATTTCCTAATAAAATGCTAACTTGGATTTAAGTCTAATTCGAGTCCTCCATTCCTCTGAGGTTAACTGTGCAGGTTACATGCATATCAGCAATGTGATCCACATGTTCTTCAGTGCTGGAGTAGTTTAGTTTTCTCCTTTCAACACAGATGCCAGCTCACCATTCTCCTTCAGCTCCTGTTTAACAATATAAACATTTCCCATCCATTATGAAACACCTTTACAGTTCATCAACTTTTACTAACTTCTTCATGCTATGTGTTTGTGCTATATTTTGTTTTATATTTCTTTAAAATAAATAACAATTGGTTGTATAACTAATGCCATAACCCTAACTCTTAAGATAACTCTCAAATATGTTGTACATTTAGGTTCAGAGATGGTCCTGAGAGCATTGGCTCTCTTCATATTGCCTGTTAGTTGCAGAGCTTCATCTACCCTCTGCTGGAGAAAAACGCCTACTGCAGGACACAGTACATCTCTACAGGCTACTGCAGGACACAGTACATCTCTACAGGCTACTGCAGGACACATTACACTACCATTCAAAAGTCTGGGGTCGGATTTTTTATTGGAAATGAATTAATACTTTCTACATCTCTACAGGCTACTGCAGGACACAGTACATCTCTACAGGCAGATTAAATAACTCTTACACTACCATTCAAAAGTCTGGGGTCGGATTTTTTATTGGAAATGAATTAATACTTTCACTCAGCAAGGATGCATTACATGGATCAAAAATGACAGTAAAACATTTATAATGTTACAAAAGTTTTCTATTTCAAATAAATGTTTTATTAAACTTTCATCAAAGATTCTTGTATCGTGGTTTTCACAGAAATATTAAGCAGCACAACTGTTTTCAGCACTTTTCAACCCTGGCTGCTGAACATTCAGGAATACCAGGAATAAATTGCATTTCAATATATATTCAAATGGGAAACAGTTATTTTTAATTAATATTTAATTAATATTTCACAATATTTATTTTTGATCAAATAAATGCAACCTTGGTGAGTTTCTTTCAAAAAACATTAAAACATATTATTGACCCCAGGTAATATATTTTGCTCTTCAAACCTGTATATACCAAGGAAAGCAATCTGAAAATTTGAAAAATTCTATCACTCTATATCGATTTCATTCCTGAAATCTAGCATTACTTACATTCACTACAACAGAATCATTACAATTGCAGTGCTTTAAATTTTATTACATTTATCTTTATTATCTTAGTAGGGAGAATCAAGTTAAACGCTTTTATGCATTTCACCTTGACTATGTCCAGTCCTCCGATCAGTTCCCCTTTAACGTACAGCTGTGGGTACGTCGGCCAGTTGGAGTATGTCTTGAGTCCTTGTCTAACCTGTGGAGATAATCAAAACTGCACATTTTAGCTAAAAACACAACAGGGACATTTACATAGTAAACAAAATCATATTCTAAACATAACTCTTAAACAGTTCATTCATTATTCAGTTCTCAGTATGTAAGGAGCTCACTAGGTTTTGGAACACAGTCCTTCTTGAAGCTCCTTTGGCAAGACAACATTTACCAAGAATGGAAACAAACTTAAAACTGAAGGAACTCTCACCTCTTCGTCTTCTAATATGTCAAACGTATTGTATTCAACTCTGAAATGTTAATAAAAAAAACATTCGTTATTATAATAACATACATTCAGTCTTTCAGTAACTCATAATTTGTGTTAAGAGCATTATCCAAAAAGAGCTTCCGTCTTAGTTATGTTACGCTGTATGTGTAGATTCTGAATCGTGAAAAGTCTCTCACCTCGCGCTGTTCATTATTTCAAGTATCTGACGGCTGAATCCACATTTGGCAGCCTGAGTATTCACAAAGACATGAGTTAAGAGGGTGAAAACGCTAGAACATCTTTCACATCATGAAAGGCTGGAGTAAAGCAAAAGCCAATCAGGGGAAGCTAGTTTTTAACTCCACCAAAACACATGCAGACTACTGGAGAAGCTCAACAGAGTACTTAAGATGCGAGCGGCTCCTCTGGGCCCAAACCAGCACAGAACCAAACTTTCATTTAGAGACTTACAACTACAACCACCTACAAAGGATATTCTGAAGTGCATCTCAATAACTAGGGGAGAAAGAGGAGGTAATAGAACAAGAGAGACAGAGAGCGAAGCCAGTCAAGACGAGAGAAAAGAGATGTCTCATGAGGAAAGACTTTAAACTACTGCAAAGAATGTCTTTCATGTGTGAGTGTTAAAGATCAATACAGTTATGAGGAGGGAGGTGAGGGGTCTTTCTCGTCCATTAAAGAAAGAGAATGCTGCTCTATCAGTGCCAGAGCCGCCTGACATAGATTTCCAGCACCGGTTTATCCCTGCATGTTTTTGTTTTTTTTTAACTGTAAAGGAAAAGTTCACCCAAAAAAGATCTTTCTGTAATTATTTACTCACCTTTATGTCATTTCAAACCCACATGACTTTTTCTTCTTCATTAGAACACAAAGGAAGACATTTTGCGGAATGTTTTCACAGCACTATTACTTGATGATGGTCTAAAATAATTATATACAAAGTATTTTTCAATACATCTACTATGGAATACAATTCAGTTATTACATTTTCTCTTCAGTGGAACACAAAGGAAGAAATTCAGCAGAATGTTCACAGTATTACTTTAGAACGTTCTAAAAAACATTTTTAAATTACTCTAATAATAATAATAATAATAATAACTGGTGGTATTGTTAACTAAAACTATTAAAACATCTTTGTTAACTGAAGTAAAGTTGAAATAAAATAAAAATATCAGATTCACTTTTTATTATTTTGCCTTGGCAACTAGGTGAAGTACTAGGAACACTAACTACAATAAAACTAAAATTAAAGTAAAATTAAAACTAATATTTTACATTTAAAATGACAAAATCACATAAAATTACTAAATTAAACTAATATTAAAATGAAAACTGAATCTATAAAAATAAAAGCTAATTCAACATATTGAAAAAAACTCTAAAACTGAAATAACACTAAATAATAATTATAATAATAATAGTAGTAGTAGTAATTTATATGATATTGCATATGATCGTTGTATAAATGTTAATTTCTTCAACCTATACTGTTAATTTTGAATGGCTTTCAATGTAGAAAGATGCTTTTTGGCAACTAAATGGTGTGGCATCTACTAACCAGCCCATGCTAACCAGCCATTGGTGAGTCCTAATAGACCAGCTACTTAAATTAAATAAAACTGAGAACCAGCTCCTTGAAATTTGGCCTGTTCTTCACATAAAGCTAACTTGAAATATATATTCTATAGCTTTTTTTCTGTACTTTTGGAGCATGAGCTACATGGTCACTATTAAGTTGTTGTAGGAAAAAGTGCACTGCTACTAAAAAAAAATTAAAAAAAATGAAAGCATATGGGTTTGGAATAACAAGAGCTTGAAAAAACGTAAATATTTTCAAAAAATTTAAAATGTAAAAAATTGAAAGAGTTTTAAATTTTTGGGTGTTTATCCCTTTAACAGCCCCTGCTTTCTCCTCACTCTTTTAAACTGTGTTTCAGGAGAAAGAAAAGGGAGAAAAAGAGAGCATTTAAGTTCACTCACCTCTTTATTGCCTTTCATGAAGAGCATGACGGGTGATTTATTGATTAGAGATTTCAGCCTGTCAGAAAAGAGAATGTTTAAACAAGTCCAGTTGTACAGAAGGGTGCGTTTGAGCAAGCGTGTATCTGTCTTTACCTGCTTTCCAGTGAGACGGTCTTGGGGAAAGTATTCTCGAGTTCACCAGACTCGACCAGCTCCTGTAGAGGATATAACATATCTCTGAATCCGAATCCCTTTCAACTTGACTCACACAGGCACACTCTCCTTTCATAACTAACAGCTCCCTGCTGAGATATTTTACCTCTCTGTAAAGGTAAATTCACTATCTTAATGAGGAAGGGCCTCTAGGACTCCAGAGAGAGGGGAGAGAGGATGGATGCTGGCTAATCCAGCCCTCCTCTCTCAGCAGGAGTGCTCTGCTTGCTTTAAGCAGTATGAGCTCGCTGGGAATGTAGAGCAACTTATAGCTAATAACAGCTAGTCGAGAACACACGCGCCATCAAAAGTCCTGAAACATGAACACTTAAGATAATACGCATGGGATAAAACGCACAACATCAAGCGATGAAGAAATCTGGGTTTGGAAAAATAGGGAACTATCTAAAAAAACACTGCTATGCACTGATTTTCACTGAACGCATTCAATAATGTTAAAGTTTCTTCTCGTATTTCGCCGATGACGGGATTCCTCGTACCTTTACGATGTCCAGTCCTCCGATGAGTTCTCCGTCGACGTACACTTGCGGATAAGTGGGCCAGTTGGAGTAGGTCTTGAGTCCCTGTCTGACCTCTTCATCTGAGAGGATGTCAAAACTGCTGTAGTGTACATTGTGGTCCTTCAAAATCTGAACAGTCTGACGACTAAAACCTGCAACAAATAAACAAAAATGCACTTAAGGTCAAAAGGTTCATTACAGCAGTTCACTCTGCTTAGTTTGTTTGCGTGCTTTTTACTAGCTTGCACTTATTTAAGAGCTTTAAAGAAAGAAACTAAAAATCTTTTATAAAAGCAAATAAACCTATTCATATTTGAATGTCACTACAATGACAAAAGTTGTCATTTATCATTGCATTTTTATTTTTTTTTCAAATCAACTTTGTTTGGTTTGCCTGTGTACATTCTACTAGCTTGCACTTGTTTTAAAGTTTGGAGGAACTAAATTTTTTTTAAAAGCAAAGAAACAAATACATTTATTAATATACATATTTTTATGTCACTATAATGCAGTTAGTAAATTAGTTTTTCTTTTTTTATATATATTTTCCATTTTTATATCAATTAAAGTTTTAGTAATTCTGTTGTGCTTTTGTCCATTTAATTATTTTTATGTCTGTATATTTATTATATGGTTTTTATTAATGTAATTTTTGATATAGTTATTATTATTTTAGTAGTAAATCATATTAAACTAAACTACTATGAGAGATGTTGCCTTGACAACTAGCTGAAATAAAAATTTTTTCAGTTAATGATTTTTTTTATGGCTTTAGTTTAATAACTCTGCTACATTGACAACAAATGTTGATTATTTTTTGCATGTTTTCAGTCACACAGTGAGTAAAATTTCAAGCAATGGTAACTACCCTGCAATCTGCAATCATAATTACCCTTTTGTCCATTTTAGATACTACGCAATATTGGGCAACACAAGCTAAAACACAGAGTTGTAGAATAAAATTTTCTGGATTTCTGAATTTTAAATAGTTCTGTTCATATGAGATGATTACAAGTCAAGAATGAGAGAAGATAACAGAGACAGAGAGCGATATTATATGGGAGGAGACAAAGAGAACAAGCAAGAGAAGCGGTGCAACAAGGAGGAGTGAGCGAGAGAAAGAAAAAAGATCAGGAGAGAAAGATGTGCAAGGTGTTGTGTAGAGTCTGTGTAGCCCCTGCAGTAAAACACCCATTTTCATCTTGTGTGGCTCATGAGGGAATTCATTATAAAACAGCTCCAGGCGCCTCACTTGTGCTTATGCATTTGCTGGTATATTAGCTCGACTCTATCAGAGCAGGCAAACAGGCGGGCATCTGCTTTCTCTGGCTCCGGGCGAACTCCACCAGACATGCTGCATTGATTGCCGAGTTCTTTCCCCCTCTATGCCTGCACCTACAGGGGCCGAAGACCGTTCGCTTTGGCCGACTCCGCTCCAGGAGAGGGGTGATGTTACAGCCTCGTTCCTCTTTTCAAGGACAACCCACTCAGAGCGAGAAAGGCTGAGAGATCTGAATTGATACACGGACCCCCTAACCTTTTAATTTGACATGCATAACTGCTTTAGAGTTAGCGTTAGCCGAACACTTGATCGTTTGGCTCTACGCTCGCATTGGAACGAAAGAGCGTGTTTACGTTTAGAACCCAATGCACGCTACCGACAGGCATGGCTCGCTCTCTGTACATTATTTCTTGATTTGGATATCAGCCAAGAGAATGAGAACATCAATAAGTTTCAACATTATAATATCTCCGAGCCGGACCGACCCACTGACACCTAGTGCGGCTTCAAATAACATCAACGGCACTGAGCAACAGGTTTCGGGCTCAGAGACGAAGCAGTGTAAACACCGAGGATCTACTATTAATAAAGCAGAGCTGGAGGAGCTGGCAGCCGTTGAAAGCCCAACATCACGTTTGAGATTAGAGTTCAATATCGTTTTTATTTTGATCTCAGGATGGCAAACGCCAGCCTTCCCCCAGACCTTCCTCTTTACACAGCCAAAACGTCAAGCGCTAAACTGCGCCTCAGTCCATGACAAAATATGCACTTTGAACTATCAAAAGTATTTTGTTTTGAATGGGTGAAATTAATACGAGGATGTTTTCCAAAGCTCAACCACACATCTTTGACATGAGGACGAAGTGTTTGTAGGAAGAAAAAAGCATGCCAGAAAATCAGTGAATCAAACAGAAATAAGCAAGATCAAGCTGACAGCTTAAAGTTAAACAAACTAAAGACTAAAACCCTATTAAGTGATTAAGCTGTCACTGTGAGGATTTAATGAGTATAACTTTGACTTACAAAAGCAGAATATGTTCCTAATTTAGAGTGACTGCTTATCAACCAACGTTTGATTAACAAAAGTGGTTGTTCACACTTGTGTCAGCTTCTAAATCTACCAGCAGCCTTGACAACAGAATGTCAATTTTAGTTAATTTTAAATAAATATCGATCCTTTTCAGACTGTGATAATGCATTTCCTTATTAAAGGCACGATATGTAAGTTTTCGCCGCTGGAGGGCGCGTCTTCATCCCCACAGCCGATGCAATCCGACGGGACTCGGGCCTTATTGGTCAGCTCAGGGGCATGCGCACCATCCAACCTGTCAATCTTCTCACCACCCTAAGGGTTGTCGGTAAACAAATAAATAAATAAAAAACACTCAGTGTGAGTAGTGATAGATTGAGAGGGAGGAAAAAAACAGCATTAATTTTTTAGGATGCTTGCCAGTTTGTTTAGATTGTTTGCAGGGAGAGAGAGAAAACAGGCCGCAGGCTCTCCTGGTTCTTTGACATGTTACGCCGAGAGAGGGAAAGTCTTGCCAAGCCGTGTGTTTGTTTAACCTCCGATTATTTCTCAGTTGCTTGATTCTAACACGAGGAGATTTTGCAGCTCACATTACTTGATCGTTAAACTCAACCTTCCCAACAGGCTCCGTTTTTCTAACCTCGCCTCCCTCTGCTAAATAAACGCAAAACTCTATCGCAGCCCACCTAACATAAATAAAAGCTGTGTGTACAGAAAAACACAATCTGGTATAGATCAGCATGCTTTACGAAACATAAAGAACGCAGTGTATTAGTGAACTTCATGCTAAATAAAAATGAAAGAAAATGTGAAATTAAAATGGACTCAAATTACTTTCTTAATAAATTTGACTGGTATTAAATGTATTCTGCATAGTTCTTAAGTGGATGTTATTCTAAAACAAAAAAAAGTGTTTGTTTTTTTCTTATTATTTTATTTAAAAGTTTTAACTTTCTCTGCCTCTGAAACAACTTTTCTGCTGATGTAATTAAGGCTGTGTGGGCGAGGAAAACTAATACTAACCAATAATATTATAGCCTAACATTCACAATCCAATCAAATTCGATAAATCAATAAGTCATATAGTAAGTCACCACTTTTACATACAAAATTGTTTCATTTGTAAATAAGTCACTTTGAATGTTTTGGGAAAGCCATTTAATGAATTGCTGTTCGCAGTTTTACTTCTGTGACCTGGTCTATTTCTGATTAATAGCAAAATAGTAAAAAGCAAAAATAAATAAAACAATCTTGGATAAACAAATAAAATTTTAACAGAATAATTCATGCAACTTTTTTTGTAACACTGTAATATTCTGCAAGGAAATCAGATTTAAACTTTAAATATATGCTGTTCTTTTGAACCTTCTACTCATCAAAGAATCCTAAACAAAAAATGTATCACGTTTTCCCACAAAAATTTTAAGTAGTATAACTGTTTCCAACATTGATGATCAAATCAGCTTATTAGTATGATTTATAAAGGATCATGTGACACTGAAGACTGGAGTAATGATGCTGAAAATTCAGCTTTGGTCACAAGAATAAATTACATTTTAAATATATATTAAAATAGAAAACGGCTATTTTAAATTGTAATAATATTTTATATCACAGTTTCACTGTATTTTTTATCAAATAAATGCAGTCTGTTAATTGATTTAAATCATATATATGATAATTTCCCTATTTGTGGCAGAACTAACCTCCTACTCTCTAAAAAACTGGTCTTTATTATTAAAACAAAAATCTTAATTTTAGGTAAATCTGAGCACAGCTGAAGTCAAACGTGGAAGTTTTACCTTGAAGAAGAGGAAGGTGGGAGCTGAAGTGATCTCATACTTCTCAGAAACCTCCGGGACTGCCTCTGCCTCCAGCTAGAGAGAGAGAGAGAGAGAGAACTACTTTACTAATGATTCTTTATAATTCACATTAATAAAACATCACACACATCAACATGTCAAACATAACATACGCGCTGACAGTTTATCTGGCTGTAAAAAACCCATTTATGACAGAAAAACACACACACAAAAACATTTCACATGAAATTGACATACAAATCTAAACTCCACTGCCACAGCTATGAAAAATGCTGGCAGCCAAACGTTTGGGCACACTTCATAATGAATTTGTTTTATGATGATGATTAAATGATTGAAATTACTTTTGTGGACACATAAAACTGTACCTAAAAATTAATTTCTTAAAATAACTCAAATTAAAAACAAAGAAAAATGATCCAATTCTGAACGTATTCTAAGGAATTCAACATCATTTATTCCATATAGATTATAAAAGGGCAGTTTTTGCTTGAATAACTCTTCTGCTCTGCTGACTGTGTGATGAAAGGCAGTATTAACCCTTAACAGAAGGAAAGATTTCTCTCTGCTGGTTTAAGGCCATGAGGAAGGTAAAGTCATTCAGAGCCTGAGGCATTTCAATGTGCTCCACTGGGAGCCGGAGCAGAGGGAGGAGAGCAGCTGGATCGGTGTTACTGGAGCTAGAGCCCAGTGCACACAGGAAAATTTGCAAGAATAATGGCCATTTTCAAACATGTATCAAACACAACATGCCATTTGCAGAAATGTCAAACAAAAAGAAAGATCCACCCAAAAACTCACACCATTGCTTGAGGCATATTTCAACTGGTTTAGATTTTAGGTCAAAATTGACTGTGCCAGAGTGTTATACACATTCATTTGAGATAAGAGAAAGCATTTAATAAAAAAATTACATCATAATTTAAAATTCGTATAAGAATGTAATATCAAATAACCACAGAAAAAATTAAATTTCTGGAAAAAAAAAAAATAATGAAGTCAAAGGCAAAGTCACGATCTTTTCTTTCCTTTTTGCGAAATCTATGAAATATTTCCCAGTAAAACGGACTCAGAAATGGGAAAAACCATAGGATGGGTCTTGATTTTAACCATCTATAATTGATTGGATCATTGGATTGGGAATAATTTATAATAAACAATGCAATATTCCATAAAAAAGTGACTTTAATAAAAAAACAAAAAAAAAAAAACAAACTTATCTTAAACCTGTTAAAATAAAAAAAAATTAAATGAAAATCCAATGCAGTTTATTTCTAATTACTATTTAATTATAATCATTTATGCATGCACTAAGTAATAGGTGTTGACATAAAAATAGACCTTAAAGGGGTCATATGACGTTGCTAAAAAATAACATTATTTGGTGTAATGAAATGTGTTTATGTGGTTTAAGGTTCAAAAAACACATTATTTTCCACATACTGTACATTATTGTTTCTCCTCTATGCCCCGCCTTTCTGAAACGCGTAGATTTTTACAAAGCTCATCGTTCTCAAAAGCGAGGTGTGCTCTGATTGGCCAGCTATCCAGTGCGTTTTGATTGGCCGAATTCCTCAAGCGTGTGACAGAAATGTTACGCCCCTTACATAACTGTCATGCCGTGTCCCGGTGCGAAACTTGTCTTGAAACGAGCTTTATTTTTAACCAATTCTGCTAATGATACAGAAACTACACATCACAATGGCATTTAACCACGATTTGCACAAATTAAGCATGCATGTTATTGGTGAAATGATTTACAGAATTGCTGTGAGGGTCAGTGGTCCCCATACCTTCACAAACATGGTGTGTTTGTGCTCTTTGGCTAATTCTGCCATCACATCGTTCATCTGTGAACACTGCGGAGCCCATGCTGCATGGAAATGGACAACGGTGAGGGACCTGGAAAGGACAGAGAAGGAATGAAGTTGAGCTTACAAGAAACCTGGATCACAGAAGCGGAGATCTAAACTTAGGGAGGATTTTTTTATTTTTTTTTTAAATACACATATAAAGCAAATACATGTAGATCTGAATTAGAGGTTTCATTTAAATGTGAATCTAGACCAGGGGTCTCCAAACTCGGTCCTGGAGGACCAGTGTCCTGCAGAGTTTAGCTTCAACCCTAATCATACACACCTGAACCAGCTAATCAAGATCTTCCTAGGTATACCTTACTTGAAACCTCCAGGCAAATGTGTTCAGGCAAGTTGGAGTTAGGCTAAACTCTGCAGGACGCCGGCCCTCCAGGACCGAGTTTGGAGAACCCTGCACTGAATCATTTAACTGTCTGTTTATAATGCTCCTCAGCAATGATACCAGATTAACAGGATCTACCAGTATTCAATGAAAAACCAAACTGAAACTAAAAGGGGGGGAGGAGAGTCCAATACCTATGCAATTTCGGATTTGACATACAGGTTTGGATTGACATGAGGGACAGAAGGATATATATAGTAAACAAGTCTAACTCAGCCTAAAGAGGTCTGATTATGAGAAAAGACCAATAGCCTACTATTCATAATAATAACAACAGACTTTGAGTGCAACCTCGTGAATTTCTCAAATGCTCCTAAAAAACAAATGGACAGATATTACAGACAGCTGAAACTGAATGCAATATTAAAACAATCAGTCCAAAATCATATGATCTAGATCATATTAATCCATCGATACAAATTTACATCACATCTGAGTTAATCTGAACAGGCCATCGCTTATTTCACTCTGTGACGAACTCTATAAACGTTTCATCCCCGTGTTAAATCAGTTACATATGTGTTCGAAATTAATTACATTTCATGACAGACTTGAAAAAGGATGAATTCTTCACTTACTTGCTGTTATTTTTTAATAATTCCTCGAACTGCTGCAGTGATGTCGCGTCCGTAAGGTTCGCCATACTGCCAGACATTACCAAGCGATCATCGAACACTCCATCAGGACACTGTACTGAAGCAAAGCATTACTAAACAATTTACGATATCACTACCATCGAACACAGACAGTTATGGGAGAAATATTGAGTTGAATATTAAAGACGTTGGTTAAATATATAAACATTTGAATTATATACATAGCATACTATGTTTTAAGTCACCTTTTCCGCGTTCTTCCATCTTTCTGAGGTGTTATGTACAGTATGTGGCAACAAATAACCTGAATTAGTACCTGTATCTTTCATTTGAATATTCTTCTTACAATTATTGCACAAAAGATTAAGACTTGGTATAGCGCATGAATCAAATACGGACTATTTTTATGATAGTTGTGTGTCCCTTTGTTACTTCTCAGTCCCACTTTAGTTATTTCACTTTATTTAAAGAAGAATGTTAACCGAAGGTTTAACAAACGTACATTGTAAAAATATTAAGAATGTGAATATAGCAAAAATATAACCAGCAGGGTTAACAATTTCACGTGTGGAAAAAAAGTACAATAAGGGTGAGACTGAGAGCAAACAATACATTTTTATTTTGAGTGAACTATTCCTTTAAATTACATTGGCTGACTCATTCGCGCTCAGTGCTTTCTCGTCGAATAGTAACACTCTATTTGACGTAGCCCCGCCTTCGTTAGCTCGTACTGTTCACTGATTGGTTGACGCAACTGTATGTCACTCATCTTGAACGATTCAGGAATTTATAATACGGAATAATAGCAGCCTATTATTGGGCATGAATAGTCGCACGGGATTTCTGCGGCTTTGTTTTGCTTTTCAAAACGGGCATGTTTAGAATTACTGTCTTTTTTAATTCTACAGATGCCTCAATGGTCGATGGAGAAATGTGCCCGCCTTTGACTGCTTAATACAATGGGGTTTTGACTTTGCGTATTGGTCCATATGGGCGAATTGTATTAATTCAACAAGTGCTCGGGCTTCAGTACTGTAAAATAATCAATGGATTGCATAAGTCCCATGCAGAATAAGAGAAGACATAGTGGAGACCTGGAACAGTGGCACAACCAGTCGGTAAATGGACTTTGATAAGCCTGAATAATTTTATAAACATGTTAAATAAATATGCATTAATGTTTCTGCCTGTCATATGTTTGACCTTCTGTGGCATTTGCACAGACTGTTGCCCTTTAAACAAAGAGTTATTACTTATTATTACTCTACATATATAAACACCCAGCTGATCATCACTGAAAATAGCTGTTATGATTTATAGAAACAGTGCACCATGGCATGACAGCTGCATTTGCTTCCACTGGCATCTTCTTACATAATCAAGCTATAAATAGTGTTAATCTTTTTGAATTTTACAGAAAAGGCAGTGTAATGGACTCGGAGGCTGTGTCCAGGTGGAATATGGTGCAGTAATGGACACGTGGGATACCCAAAATCACAGCCCTCAAAATGGACATGGTGCCAACATCCCCGGCATGGTATACGATCTCGCATATGCCTGTTCTTTGCCTAGTCGAAAATCCTTTTGTGATTTCTTGCATAATTTGGACAACATTTAGGATCCTAATGGGGATATTTCTTTTTTCTTGTAGGATTCCTAAAGCACATAAAATTAAGCGTTAGCGTTAGTTCTGGCAGGTCACGTGAGTCAAGCTTGCATCAGCTGATTCTCAGCTGATCACATCTACCTATAGGAATACGACACCTATCGCGGCATTCCTATATAAGCTCTATTCAGTATTATTCAGCTGCTTTTCAGCTTGCTCAGGAGCAAATTACCCTCCTCCATCCCCAGCTCCTCCTTTCGCCACAGTCAGGACTTGGCTTTCTGATATTCCTGGCTAATCAGACTCCTTTATCTTGAATAAAGTGTTACACTTAAATATCATTAAGTACATTAATGATATCTGCCTTGTTCTGTTCTGTTAACCCTAGGGGGGTTATTATTGCTGCTCTCCCTGCTCATTCATGACAGGCTGCATGGATGGGCAGGGAGGTTTTTGCCCAGAACAGAACCATACCGCCAAACCAAACTTTATGCTAAGTATCTATCATTTTGACGATAGTGGTCCTGACAGAAACAACAGTTAGATCTTTTCTGACACATAGTTCCAAATAGGATCAAATGTGGCTCTTGTAAATGTCAAAGAATTTAAAGAAACTTATGTTATCCCAATTTAATATACGTGCAATATCCAGTTGGTCTAAATAAATAAAAACTGTCTTTTTTCCTTTAGGATTAGTTCCAAGTTATGATTTATTTGTTGGACAGTGGCTCACTCTGTCTTTCTTCTTCCTGTCTTTCTTTTCCTTTTCATGTTTACAGTGTTGTGATGAACATGCAGATTGCTCTTATCTGATGTTCTTGTGTTTATGGAGCATGAGGAATGCAGGGGTTAAAGGTCACGGTCTATTAGGCAGTCTGTTTTATTGCACACCAATAGTTTTTTGCTTTTATTGAACTGATTGAAAACATTTCAAGGAGTTATCTCAGAACAATCAAATAACAATGATAAGAAGACATACAGATAAAAGATACAAATTGTGTTTATAGGTCACAAAAAAATAGGTCAAAAAAGTAAATAAAATACATATAACACAAAATGTCAGGCAAACACAGTTATGTTTAACATAATACTAAAAATGTACTAAAAGGTGTACTAAAAAAAGAAAGTAACAAACAACAAAATATTATAATAGCAAATAGTTTTTGTCTATAAAAAGTAATGTCTCCTTTTATATATAATTGTACAATCTGGTCTAATAAGGGTTACCTTGTGCAACCCAAAATACTGGTACTAAACTAATTTAAAGTCTGCCATAAAGTGACATTTTCAGGTCTTCTGCAGGTCTTAAAAAGTCTTAAAATTCACCCTTCCACAAATTAAGGCCTAAAAAGGTCTTAAAGGGGTAATATGATGCTGCTAAAAAGAACATTATTTTGTGTATTTGGTGTAATGAAATGTGTTTATGTGGTTCCAAAGAGAAAGGAAAAAATTAAATCGCATCATATGACCCCTTTAAATAGGAGCATTAAAGTTGTGGCATTACATGTTGCACACACTAGGGAAAAATAATATCTTCCTCTGTATCTTTGTTTTGTCTCAATACAAATATCTAAACATACTGAAATCAAGATTTGAACAAAACTAAGGGAGTTTATGCTTAAAACATCATTGATCACATCATGATGATCATTTTATTTGATTGATTGATAAAATGAATTAAAGTAATACAGATCTGTCAGAAGTTGTATTTTCAAACATTTAAGCATTGCTAATACAAGACATTTACATTTTAAAACTGTATTGATGTATTGTGCTCCATTTAATTTATTCCTTAAACCAAGGGTGTCAAACTCAATTCCTGGAGGCCCGGAGCCCTGCAGAGTTTAGATTCAACCCTAATTAAATGCACCTGATTCAGCTAATCAAGTCCTTCAGGCTTATTTGAAAACTATGTGATATGTGTGTTGGAGCAGGACTGGAACTAAACACTGCAGGGCTCCGGCCCTCCAGGAATTGAGTTTGACACCCCTGCCTTAAATTGTCTTTACTTGGTCTTAAAAAGGTCTTAAAAAGTCTGAAATGTACCTTCATAAAAAATGCAGAAACCCTGATTTTACATTTAAAGTAACATTGTTTTGTTTAGTACTGATCCTTAGCTAAAAATACAATTTATAGTAATCATATTATACAATGTCCATTTAATGATGCATATCTATTTGCAAATCTTTATTTTAACCTCTAATGTGTTTGGGATTGTCAGCAGGTGTTACCCGCCCCAGGACGTGGGGCAGGACAGTATTGCCCCAGGTGTAAGGCAGGTGAACCTGTGAGTAATATTTGATATTTTGTGGGTTACAAATAATATTCCCCTCTTCTTTTATGTCAAAAGGGTGTGTGGATAACATGCCACTCTTTATAAAATGACACATTCATAAATTTTTTTTGGGTGCAATTTTTACACACACACACACACACGTTTACTTAGCTATCTAAATGGGAACATTTAACCTAACCCTACCCCTCACAGAAAACTTTCTGCATTTTTACAGTTTCAAAAAAACTTTGTTTAGTGTTTTTACAAATGAGGACGTCCCCAAATGGAGGTTTTTGGCGATTTTTGTCAGGTTTTGCTAACATTTGGGTACAAATATGTCCCAAAATATGGTTAAGTAGGTACACACACACTCAATCTACCCACAGCACTTTCACCGGACGGTGTTGATACAAGCAATATGATTGCCTTTGGAAATTGTGTACTTCCTGCAAATCAATATTTATTCATGACGAGAAAGAAATGCACATTTTGAACGGTTTTCCCGCAGGCCAGAGTACCTACCGGCTGATCTAACCACTACGACACGGGAACAGTCAGCATATATGAATATCAATTTGCGTAGGGTTAATGAACATTATACATACAATGCATTGAGTGTTGAGTGAAGTTGACCTGTGTCACATCAATGTTTCTCTCTGTCTCTGACAGGGCCATATAAACCACATCATGAGGTATTGATCAGCATTGCCGATGGCTCCTGGAGAAAATTAATCGACTGAATAAACGGCCGATATAGAGAAGCAATCTGCAGTTTATCCGTACCGTGTGGGGTTTTCCCGCATGCTTTGTGCCTTCCAAGCGTTTCCCTAATCTCCTCACCTAGTACTGTTTTACCTACAGTAGTATCTATTACTGTTTTGTAGCAATGAGGTTTACATTACCAAGAACACTCCGGTGATAGAAAAGGCAATGGTCAATGGTGTAGATCACACTTTTAGTGTGTTGCATGGTCTTGATTTTCAAGAAGGAATTACTGCTGTAAATGCAATGTTAGCAAAGTCTGTGAAACCATATGCACAAATAATCTCTTTTATACTATTTTTCTAAAAAAAATTAAATAATGAAATAATTTTCAGGATTAAATGTTATTTCACAATTAGATTTTTTTTTTTTAAGAATGTTCATGGTTTAACATTTCAGTTGCGTTTAATTTGGTAGTTAAATGTCCAGAAATGTATGTCAGGTTCATTTTAAGGTTATATATTGTTAGTGTTGTTTTTTTTTCCTTTGTAGAAGACATTTCAGTGTATTCAGTGATTTAACCTATTTGTATCCTTTATAAACCAATCCAGAATATTTTGCATAAAGTCTAATTTTATTAAAGCTTTTGTGTTAATTTTTTTCTCAGGCTCTTTAAAAAAATCAATACATGCTGTTCCCAAAAGTGCACACAAGATGGCAGTGTCCCATTCCGTTTTTCTTCTAGGGGGACTTGGGCAAGTCAGCAGTGTTTGAAATCCAGCTTTTAAATATTTGGTACCACCATACATCTGTTTCTCCGTTTAATTCATTTGAAATATCCCTGGTGTTTTATTGAAATCAAAACATTAAGTTTTACAATACATGCCTTATTTTTATCGGTCCACTTCATCATTCCACGCCGCGTGCATATATAACCCACCCTTAACGTACTTTACAAAGTTTTATTTTCTCAATAATGATTCCGATTAATAAGAAGAACACCTGCACCACATATTGATGCTTTTTCCATGAGAAGCAAAGACTTGTATCAGCTATTCCCCTCAGACAGCAAGTTTTAATACTCATTTTGACATGAGCGACTCTTCTCGCAGATATGACTTCCTCAAGCTGCGGCCCAGTTCATAAAACAAGCTTCTCCTACAAGAGTGGCCGTGTATTCATAAGTCATAGTTTCTGCTCCTGTAAGTTATAAAGGAATTACCTCAGCTCAGGAGGAGCCGTGGGGACGGGTCGAAGTTTGTGCTAAGTCAACCAAGATGGATTTAAGTATATTACCAGCTCAATCTTCCTCACCCTCACTCAGTGTTAGCTCTTGTCGGTGGAGAAATGAGAGGCAGCGTTCAGACAAAGCTTGACCTCTTGGGGCCGGCTCTCAGAGCCTAGATTTTCAATAATGTAGGACAATAAAGCTTAGTCCTATAACCTACTGCAATATGCTACAAGTGTAAAGAGCTTAGCTGCTAATAAAGGAGGCCGAGGAATGAGAGCGTGAGCGGAAAAAAATAAATAAAACAACAACTCATCTTCAGAACTCATATTTGGAGATCAAGTGCGGCCCATAAGAGCTTTTCATAAGGACATTAATGAGATGCTGAGGAGAAAGACGAGGAGATCAGACCGGTCAAGCCTGACAACTGCTATCTGACACAGTGGATATGAACATGGTAGTCCCTCCGAGCGCTTGTGACAGGTGCACATAGATGTTTGTTTAGATGCTGGTGCTTTCGGCCTCATAGATGAGTTATTATTTTCCTCTCCAGCCCCCTCCGCTCTCACGGTGACCTGATGCTACGTGGCCCAGGTTGCTGGTGTGTTCTCCTTAGGGAGACAAAGGGCTAATATGGGTTTATTTTGCAGATCAGCGGGGTCAGGGTACACCGTGTGCACATGCAGGGGAAATTTCTGGTTCGTTTTCATTGTCAGCAGGGAGGAGGAAAACCAATCGAGTTTTGAACGGTTTTCCCGCAGGCCAGAGTACCTACCGGCTGATCTAACCACTACGACACGGGAACAGTCAGCATATATGAATATCAATTTGCGTAGGGTTAATGAACATTATACATACAATGCATTGAGTGTTGAGTGAAGTTGACCTGTGTCACATCAATGTTTCTCTCTGTCTCTGACAGGGCCATATAAACCACATCATGAGGTATTGATCAGCATTGCCGATGGCTCCTGGAGAAAATTAATCGACTGAATAAACGGCCGATATAGAGAAGCAATCTGCAGTTTATCCGTACCGTGTGGGGTTTTCCCGCATGCTTTGTGCCTTCCAAGCGTTTCCCTAATCTCCTCACCTAGTACTGTTTTACCTACAGTAGTATCTATTACTGTTTTGTAGCAATGAGGTTTACATTACCAAGAACACTCCGGTGATAGAAAAGGCAATGGTCAATGGTGTAGATCACACTTTTAGTGTGTTGCATGGTCTTGATTTTCAAGAAGGAATTACTGCTGTAATTGCAGTGTTAGCAAAGTCAGTGAAACTAAATGCATAAATCTTTTTTTAGACTTTTTCTAAAAAATGTAAATAATAAAAGCATTTTCAGGATTAAATGTTATTTCACATGTAGATTTTTTTAAGTATGTTCGTGGTTTAATATTTCAGTTACATTTAATTTGGTCATTAATGCCCAGAAATGTATGTCAGCTTCATTTGAAGGATATTTTTGTAGATATATTGTGACTGTTTTGTTCTTCTGTTATTAGATTTATCTTTTGTTTTGTTTTCCTTTAAAACCTTATTGATTGATGAAAACATTTCAATGCATTCAGTAATTTAACCTATTTGTATCCTTTTTAAACCAATCCAGAATACTTTGCATAAAGTCTAATTTGATTAAAGATTTTGTGTTTTGTGTTTTCTTTAGAGTCAATTCAGGCTTTTCAAAAAATCAATACATGCTCTTCCCAAAAGTGCACACAAGATGGCAGTGTCCCATTCCGTTTCTCTTCCAAAGGGGACTTGGACAAGTCACCAGTGTTTAAAATCCAGGTTTTAAATATTTAATACCACCATGCATCTGTTTTTGTGTTTAATTCATTTGAAATATCCCTGGAATTTTATTGTAAGTTTTACAATGCATGCATTTTTTTTATTGGTCCACTTCATTCCGAGCCGCATACATATCTAACCCGCCTTTTAACATTCTTATGAAGTTTTATCTTCTCAATAATGACTCTAATTAATAAAAAGAACACCTGCAACACATGTTGATGCTTTTTCCATGAGGAGCAAAGACTTGTATCAGCTATTCCCCTCAGACAGCAAGTTTTAATACTCATTTTGACATGTGCGACTCTTCTCGCAGATATGACTTCCTCAAGCTGCGGCCCAGCTCATAACACAAGCTTCTCCTACAAGAGACTTATAAGAGTGGCCATGTATTCATAAGTCATAGTTTCTGCTCCTGTAAGTTATAAAGGAATTACCTCAGCTCAGGAGGAGCCGTGGGGACGGGTCGAAGTTTGTGCTAAGTCAACCACGATGGATTTAAGTATATTACCAGCTCAATCTTCCTCACCCTCCCTCAGTGTTAGCTTTTGTCGGAGGAGAAATGAGAGGCAGCGTTCAGACAAAGCTTGACCTCTTGGGGCCGGCTCTCAGAGCCTAGATTTTCAATAATGTAGGACAATAAAGCTTAGTCCTATAACCTACTGCAATATGCTACAAGTGTAAAGAGCTTAGCTGCTAATAAAGGAGGCCGAGGAATGAGAGCGTGAGCGGAAAAAAATAAATAAAACAACAACTCATCTTCAGAACTCATATTTGGAGATCAAGTGCGGCCCATAAGAGCTTTTCATAAGGACATTAATGAGATGCTGAGGAGAAAGACGAGGAGATCAGACCGGTCAAGCCTGACAACTGCTATCTGACACAGAGGATATGAACACAGTAGTCCCTCTGAGTGCTTGTGACAGGTGCACATATGTTTGTTTAGATGTTGGTGCTTTCGGCCTCATAGATGAGTTATTATTTTCCTCTCCAGCCCCCTCCGCTCTCACGGTGACCTGATGCTACGTGGCCCAGGTTGCTGGTGTGTTCTCCTTAGGGAGACAAAGGGCTAATATGGGTTTATTTTGCAGATCAGCGGGGTCAGGGTACACCGTGTGCACATGCAGGGGAAATTTCTGGTTCGTTTTCATTGTCAGCAGGGAGGAGGAAAACCAATCGAGCGTTCTAACGTGCTGACTAGTTGCTTTCTTGATTATATATGCGTATATTAATGATGAAAGTATTGTCAGCTAGACTCTCGCAAACAAAGGTTATTTATTGGCATTGTTGATGGTTCCATGAAGAATAGAAACATTCCAAAGCTTCTTTTAGGTTCTTTAGATTGTTAAAACGTTGACACACTAATACAAAGAAATGGTCCTTATAAGAAATGATCACTGAAAGGTTCTCTGGGGAACCCTAAATGGTTCTTCCATGATAGAAATACCCTTTTGGAAACTTCATTTTAAAAAGTGTATGTT
This sequence comes from Sinocyclocheilus anshuiensis, assembly GCF_001515605.1. Classification (NCBI taxonomy): domain Eukaryota; kingdom Metazoa; phylum Chordata; class Actinopteri; order Cypriniformes; family Cyprinidae; genus Sinocyclocheilus; species Sinocyclocheilus anshuiensis. The sequence continues at coordinate 62,885 of NW_015537960.1, forward strand.
CGCAATGGAATACACCTTTAAAATAAATGTTCAAAAAGGGGTTTTCTCAGCAATGCCACTGAAGAACAGTTTTGGGTTCCACAAAGAACCTTTTAGTGAATACACTCTTAAAAATAAAGGTTCTTCAATGGCATTAATGGTTCGATGAAGAACTTTTAACATCCATGGAACCTTTCCATCGCACAAAAGGTTGTTTATAGTTGAAAAAAGGTTAATTAGATTATTAAAATGCTTTTCACACTAAGAAAAATGGGTTATTTTAAAAACTGTTCACTGAAAGGTTCTTTGTGGAACCTAAATAACCTTTTTTCCACTATGAAGAGCTCTTCATGTTCCATGGATGTTAAAATTTTTTTCATAAAACCACTGATGCCAAAAAAAAAAAAAAACATTTTAAGACTGTACTAGCTTACTACATACCATATTTTTAAATAATACTAAAAAGTTAATATGAGTGGCAGCAACTTGTATCAGTAAAGAGATGTTAAAAATAATGTCGATAATTACTTCCCATTCATCCATTACACAGGAATTGGAAGATCAGTTTAAGTGCATTGCATTGTGGGATACACCATTACAAACAATGGAACTTCAAACCGTAGTATGCTACATTGTTGTCACATGACCACATAATTTGTGTAAAAATGACTTACGTTTTGGCAATTTAATCAAATAATTAAAAAAAGAGATCCTAAAAATCAAGGCATGGCCTTTGATGTCAAACAAAGGGGGAAGCATTTTCTCTTCTCTGTTAAAAAATAAGTCTGCTATTGTGCTGTCCTAGTTGGATTTTATTATTTCCCTACTGTCTTTAACTCTGCCATTTTTTGGCTGCAACCCACTGGTTGAGAAGCACATTACACCTTTTTTTTTAGAAATAGTAAGAGTAGAATATTAGTATTGCTTCTCCGAACGTAGCCATGTCAGTAAAACTGAACAAAAATGAGCTTTTGTTGTACGCAGACCCTTCTTTAGACTCAATAATCTCGTAAAAGCTGGATTTTTCTCTAGCTCAATGGGAGATCTCAGTTAAAGAGTCTAAAGGCCGAAATGCAGCAGTGACAAAATGTCCGTCTTTCCTCTGCCTCTTCCTGAAGTTTAGGCCCGTCTCTTTCATGGCTGTGTTCTTTTCTGGATCTCATATACTCTTACACCATTTCCACCTACTTTGTTTATGAGGCTTTGATCCACAATATTCTAGGCTAAGTTACACCCATGCTCTGCAAGGTGAACCTGTCGGCATTGTTCCCAACAGGAACCTAATACCCGTGGAGTCTTTCCTCTCTCCTCTCAAAAAAACTGCTCTCTTTAGTAACAGAATTCTCCAAAGATGCTGAACAAAAGGTCATGCACAAAGACACAATTTTATGCTCCTTTAATGAGTCAAATTTGCTACCTCTGCACTCACTTAAAGATACTTTGCTAGATAACGGCACATTATCAAAACCCTCGTCAATAAAGGGCGTAACCCATTGAATGCAGTTAAAAGGAGCAAAAAGTGTAAATGCACCACGCGGGTGACCTGTGTATATATGACCATTTTGCACTGTTAAGATATCTACATCTTTCGGCCTGATCTTTTGATGTTTCCTGTTTATGAATGGACTGAAAGCTGCGCATTGTGGGAAAGAATAAAGAGCCGTGGAGGTGTCTGCATTATATCTGTTAAAGAGAGTCTCAGAGACATGAATGTGGGGCACTGATTCATTGTGTCCTCACGGTTGCCTCATTCAGACTTTAATGGAAGCCTTTTGTCCTAAATCTTAAGATCCGGCGTCCATTTAAAATCACATCTGACAATGCTCTCATAGACGGTTAATATGCATTTGTGGACTGTGGGGTGGCTTTTATTAAATTGCTTTCATAAATTGATGATTTGGAAGGGATTCGCTGGATTGTTTATTTATTTATTTCATTTTTATAGAATCAATATCCCATTGCAGAGAGATATTGTAATGTGTAACCTTTACCCAATATGTTTTATTCATCTTCAGAGGAAAACGTGGGATGCAGAGCCCTGAACATCGCTGAAACGATAATAATAATCAAACCACTAATTAGTCTGGCTGCAAACATGCAGTGAAACCTCTTAATTATCATGAAATTAAATGAGAAGAATCCTTGTAATGCTTGGAAATGACTTGAAATATAAGAAGGTATCACCAAGGATTTCTTTTGTTCTACATGGTCTGAAAATAATCATATAAAGGTGTCTAAGGACATCTTTATCAAATATTAATGCCTCATGATGTCAAGGTCGGTGGATGATAAAAATAGCTAGAGAAATGAATGATTATAATTGTGGACCTCACAAAAACACGTGTCTGGTCATATCTGATTATTTCTCAAATATATAGGCTATAAAAAACATAAGAAATATTATTTTGCTTAATGAAAATAAGGCAGTGCAGTAATGAAAATGGGAGCTGGTATAATACACTGACTACAATTTAGGGCAGAAAGTGCTTAATTTTCATAATGATGCTTATATATATATATGCCTAGACATGTTCTTGAAAGGATTTGTGATATTCAACCATAAACTGTCTTTATAGACATACACGTGAATTCCTGCAGATAATAGAAAATCATATTCAGCATTATGTCTGTATTTTTATTTTCTTTGTATTTTTCCCAGAGGTGACAGGTTTCAAAACAATGCCACCATATTTGTATTGGTTTTACTGAATTATCTATTGTGTGTGATGATATGTCACACCAACCATGTGCAAATTTGTAGCTTGGGCTTTGAAAGAAACACACATCAAGTCATGTAAAAGGCGCTTTTATTTTTCGAAAGCCACATCTCTTAGCATCGCTCGCTCTCCTGGGAACGGAGACCTCGACGAGACCTCTTTCCCTTCAGTGAAAAAACAATAGCACAACTGATGCTGGTGTATTTTAAGTTTTTTTTCTTTTTTACTTAGCCTCGATAACCTCTGTGACTCTTAGTGAGCCTTGACAGTGCTCGAAGCTCTCCAGGCGCTCAAAGCATTCCCCACAGACCCGCACAACATACATGATGCCATGAAAGCATGTAGAGTAGCGCTGCCGTGTCGACCTGTCAGTCAGGAGTCAGACGACGCTAACAGTTGAAATGCTGGAAGTGTTCGAGCACAGACACACGCACACACAAACACACACACACACACACACACACACACACAGACCTCTCTCGCTCTGCTTAACGCCAGGCTGCGTGTCTGTCAGAAGAGACTGAAGTGAACAAAAGGAAGCGAGGCCCACGTGTGTCATGCAGGAAGGGAGCAAAAGCACCTAATGCTCGTGTTTTATCTCCTCACACCCTCCTGATAAAGAAAATAAAGCATAATCTAGATTAATAATGCATGCCGAGTTCACAGCCCCCCTGTCTTGTTTGTATCTACGCAGCAGCAGTCGTGGTAAATACATCGGAAGATGTTTACAGAGGAAGCCGCGCACCTGGCTTTAAAGGTTAAATCAAATCCGAGTCAAAGAGGGGCCAAACTTGCAGGCTGTCCCCTGAGGAAGCGCAGGAAGAGAATTAAGACGCATGCTCTTTTGCTGGGGAGGAAACTTTGCGGTTCTTGGCAATGACAGGCCTGTCGATTCACACTCGCGAAGATTCAATTCACATCTTTCTACTCACCTCCGGCAGCCAAATGGGATAAGCATGCTGCTGGCTGTTCGCTGATTAGCTTGAAATATAAATTTGAGGCAGCGTAAAATGCTGGGAAACGCCTACAAGTGATAGCTTTGAGCTTCCTCCAAAATATCTGCTGCATTGACAGTTTTTCAGTAATGATTTCTGTCAAAAAACAACAAACTATATATGGTGTTTGTGTGTATGTATATATATATATATATATATATACATATATATATATATATACATAGCCTATACAACTATATTGGATATGTAGCCTATGTATAAATATACACCCTCAAAAAAGCTTGTTTATGTTTTTTTTTGCATGTTATATATTTTTTTAACTATAATAATCTTTATGTATTTTTTCCCGCCCATCTTTTTGATTTAAAAAGGAACCATTTCGCATGAAATATTCCAGTTGTTTTTCTCAATACTTTCTTTCTCTGATCAAAATGTTTCAAACAAAACATGTTTTCTTGGGAATATTTCAAGTGATAATCAATTCATAGGTTTTTCATGTGTCCTCAATATCACTTGTCATCCTGAAATGTCTTTTGTAAAATCTTTTACAATTACAGACATCTCCTTAATGACATCATCTTCATTAGGGTGACCATACGTGCCATTTTCCCAGGACACGTCCTGGCCAGGATTTGTGTTGGCTTTGTTTTCCTGTTTTCATGGCCGACAGCACTTATTTTAAGCAATTTTTTTTTTTTTCACGGCTGCATCTTCATCTTTCTCTCTGTTATTAATGTAGTGTTCACACATCTGAGCAGGTTTCCTTTCTTACGTTCTCTGCCTTTTTCTTTCGTTTTGCAGCTCTTAGATTCTCTGACAGCATCTGTCAAAACCTACTGCATACAGCTTTACAAAAACACAAACATTCAATGAAAAAACTTTCATTTGAAGACCACACAACTAAATTTGATGCTTAAGTCAATTTTGTGTTCCATTATAGGAATCAAACTATCATGAGAGATTTTTCTTAGAAGTTTCTTTAGAACATTCTACGTCAGAATTACACTCACGTTTTTAATATTAAATGAAGATCCACCGCTATGGTCTTCATACCGTAGTCAAGTATCTCTTAAATATATTTTATTAAATTATGCTGGCTTAAGTTCTTTTAGGAAATTATATTACTAAAGAAATGTAACAGATTTATCCTTGAATGCTTTTTAGAGTTTTTATCTAAAGCAAACTTTAAAAACCTGTTATAGGTTTGCTCTTTTATACCATTTCAACTTGTTACTAGCCATAAAAATAGCCAAGACATCTGGCATGGTGTTAAAACGCCAAACAACCCTCTCAAATCATGCTGGAGATCATGATCATCAGGTTTTGTTTTGCGTTTTTGTCAGCATGTGTGCTGCTGTGATTAAAGCAAATGGATGACACTAAATACTAAGACATTCTGAAATTCATAAAATTGTTATTCCACTCATTAAATTTTGCACTACATTAACAAATCCCCAGCCTTTTGGACCCCGCTGTATATTTTGCCCAACATCTTTCACAGTTTGGAATGGCACTATCCCACTAAAGTTCCTCTAAGATATGTGAAAGTAATGCATCCCAAAAGCTGTCACCTGGTAATTTCGAGGAATCCACATCTGATGTTTTGTGTTGCACTTAAAAATGCATAAAATGCTGCTTTTAGGAAATAAATAATTCCACCAGCTGTTTTCATCTCCATCTTTTGAGGAATATCATTGAAGAGGCTGTTTGTTTGCTTCCTCTGTGTGATTAAAGGTTCAGTTATGCATGTGGGCGGCGTCGAACATCTTTAGAATGAAACTGTGAATCTGTTCAGGGCAGAGATACAGTAGAAACCACAGAAGATGGCGTTATCCCCACATGGTGTAAAACACACACACACACACACACACACACACACACACACACACACACACACTCTAAGATATGTGAAAGTAATGCATCCCAAAAGCTGTCACCTGGTAATTTCGAGGAATCCACATCTGATGTTTTGTGTTGCACTTAAAAATGCATAAAATGCTGCTTTTAGGAAATAAATAATTCCAATAGCTGTTTTCATCTCTATCTTTTGAGGAATATCATTAAAGAGGCTGTTTGTTTGCTTCCTCTGTGTGATTAAAGGTTCAGTTATGCACGTGGGCGGCGTCGAGCATCTTTAGAATGAAACTGTGTGAATCTGTTCAGGGCAGAGATACAGTAGAAACCACAGAAGACGGCGTTATCCCCACACACACACACACACACACACACACACACATTTAGACTGCCTTCCCAGCCATGGGACTTATCACTACTGTGGTCTGATTCTTGACAAAGCTATTCGTTCACCATCCAGAATGATTACTTAGAGGTTTAATTCTTAAGTCATTTGTGAAATTAAAAATGTCCCTTTTGGGTGTGAAATTGTTTTTCGAAGCAGTGGTATTGAAACAATTCAGACCTGATATGCCATTATGACATCAAAACAATAGATGACAAAAAATAATTAACTACCAGACTCTATATCACTATTAAGGCTACTCAATTAAAAAATGTATGGGCTAATAATGCACCTGGATGCAATCTGACCTGCCATTATGTGGATGTAAGACACATCTCTAAGTGAGTGTGCGCCTCCACTCATACGCCAGTACCACTGGGAATTTAAACTGCAACGTAACACAGCAATAAGGGGCTGTGTGAACTTTGACCTGTTGACCCTCCCTATTAGAGCTGGCAGCTGGGGAATTTCATTTTGATACAGCAAGGCAGTCACTAACAGTCCCGCTTCGTGCTACGAGTTGTCATTTCTCACATTTTCAATTTCTTTCCTCCGTAGTTTTCATTTCATAGCGTTGACCTTTTTGACTCTGTCATGTGGAGTGTTTGGGTGATGTGCTCTCAGGAAATAGCAGGAAGTTCCGAATGATAAATTGTGGACTACATTTAGTTGTCTCGTTGCATCATAATAGTTTGCAATTGAGTGAGAATTAGTTGTGTTTGGCAGCTTAATCTGAAAGTAAAATTTGATGTTTCCTAAAGAAACGTTTGTAAGCATGTACATTAGCTTTAACCATCAGCACCACCTTTCCATAATGCAATTTAATTTCTGACAGCATCGTAAATGTTTTAGACTCAACACACTATTTATAAATGTGACTTTTGTCTCTGAACTATTCTGCCATGCAAATTCAGTATATACACATTTTGTCAACTGGATTATGACTAAAACCATGTTTTTAGGCTATGATCTGTCCTGTGGGAGATGGGGTTTGCTCAAATATGCTCATAATGTTGAAAACACTATATGAAAATACATATGTTGGTGTAGTTACTGCATTTCCTAAATAGTTGAATGAATAGGTAAATAACACAAAAAAAGATAAGCAAATAGCAAATGATCTAAGTGGAAATATAAAGATTATAATGGCTATAAACAATTCCTTTCATGTGTAAGCATTTACCTTTTCTACACTTAAATGTATGCACAGAAAATAATAATAATTATTGCCATTGCATTATTGAAAGGGATTTGAATGTTTATGTATTTGTATTTATTGTTAGTTACTTCTGTACACGGATAAAAAAATAATAATTTTTCAAAGTTGTAAAAAAACAAGAAAATATTATTTCAGTCTTTCTACTTCAGAATTGCACATTTAATTCAATGTTGCTTGCTGATTCTTTGTGATACTTACTATCAATTTCTGAGTGAAAATGGTTACTTTCTACACAATTTTCTTAGTGTAGATAACTTTTTTAGAGAAATTAAAATCACACATGCAGCAAGCACTAATAATGGATTTGTGTTGTTTTATTCTGTTGTAAATATTCTATTCTATTCTATTCTATTCTGTTCTGTTCTGTTCTGTTCTATTCTATTCTATTTTCCAGCAGATGCAGGCTCTGACCTCAAGCTCCGACTACAGGGTCTTTTTTTTTTGTTTTTTTACCCCCCAGGCCTGTAGGTGGGGCAATGGCACCACATAATGGTCCTCTCCGTGCCAGAAAAGCCTGAGATCGTCTCACCTACAGGGGCAGAAGTGACTGAACGCCTATAGAAAGGCCTGAATAGACAGACCGGTGGCTCTTCCTCTCGGTTACCAGATGTTCAAGCTCCCAACGAGCGTCTGATTTGTGAAAATAACTTGGAGAAAGTAGGTCAATCACGTCTCATGAAGGACGTGCTGCTGGTGGCAAATTCATTGCAGGGTGAGCTGTTTAAAAACGATACTTGAAATCTCTGTCACTGGTGGTGTATGTCTGCGCGCGCGCGCTCGCATGTGTGTGTAGGGGCCCCGAGCGCAGGTGCAGCTGACGGCCCCGCGCCGTTAATTACTCCGGTAAACTTTGTAATCACGAGAGTTTACGGGATCTACTGAAATGAGGTGTAGCTGACCCGCTCCGTCTCTTTTCAGAGCCCATTTCCACTGGATATTTTACATGTTAATTGTGTAGAATGGCTCTCCGCTTTTTTCTTTCTATAGGTGCTGCCTGGAGCTGCGCCTCGGGCTCTTTCTCTCTCTCCCTCTTCATTTCAGCAGCAGAATGAAAATGCTAATTATTATATGGCAACCTCGACATAACCAGCCCATTTCACATGTTCTGCTGTTTTCATTTCAAATCAGCTATGAATCACGATCTTTGTTACACTGACACACAAGGAGAGAACTTTAGGTTAATAATGACATCTATTATTATTGCTATTATTATTATTACTACTTGTTGTTTAATCATTAATAATGTTTTATACATTTATAATTCATATACTTTATATTGTAATTTTAACGTTTAATGCTATTATGTATCGTCATTGTTGTTGTTATTGTTTATACTTTTTAATAATTTTAACAACAATAATAATATTACAAACAAAGCTAATAATAATATATTATTTATGCATGTACATTTTATAAGGCACTTTATATTCAAGTTGGTCTGGTGCAGTGTATATTTAAAATGTTTCGTTCGAAACATCAAATTTAATATATCAAATAAGAATACTCTGTGTGAAATACATACCTAATTGGAATAAATATTATAATTTAACTAACTAAATACATATTTATATTTTACATAAATATACATAAATATATATTTAGCATACGTTGAATATAGGAACGTTGACCTGTTTAATGTGGTCATGCAGGCAGCATGTGAGGTTTGAAGTTATTTCAAGCCAACTATAGAGCTGAAGTTTGTAATTGTCACAGGAGTTGTATTGGGACATCTGCTCGACTGTATCAAAGCCGACACGAGAGTCCCAGCGGCTGAGCAAAAATCCGAGTTAATTAGCGCGATACATGTTTAATTAAAGCCAATTACAATATCTAAAATTACCTAATCGAAACCTGTTTTCACAGTGAAGGTGCCCTCAGCACGATCTGTTTCACACAGAAATAACACATGCATTCTGCAGCACATGCACTTTGTGCTTCTGCACGATACAAATGCTGCTGGATATGGAGATTTTTTTTTTTTTGTTTTTTGTTCTGCAAAATAAAACCATCAGGAGATACTGGACACGACGGCGTGTCACACGATACAATACTTTTATTGGAGGTTTTATTGTTTAGTGCAGCAACACCACATTATATTTCATTGTTAAATGTTGTGTGTGTGTGTGTGTGTGTGTGTGTGTGTGTGTGTGTGTGCATGTATTTAATTTATTTTGGACTCTTTAATCGGCGAAATAATTGTTCCTTAACATGTGATGATCATATCAGACTTTGCCTTTTGTTGGGTTTTTTTTTTTTTTGTGTATTTTTTTTAAAGGCTTTCCCATTGTTTTTTTTTTAATTCAGACTATTTGACGTTTGCAAGCATATACCCAATGCGCGACAATTGTGAAGTGATAAATTCTGGCACTCTTTAAAAGAAAATCAGAAACTGATTGGCTCACGTTTGATCGATAATAGGCTATTGATTAGTGCTCTTTAATTGTGCTGTGATCTCAAAACGCTGTTCCACAGATGCGTCGAGAGGAGGCGCTCTTCATCAAATTTCTCTCAAAGATTCAAAGCTGCTCCGCCAAAAGCTCCTGCAGTTTCCTCCGGAAAATAAATGAACGTATTTTCGCGTTTTATTCATTTAGGCTGATGCTCAAATTCAACTTTGAGGGAAAGAATGAGATTGAGATTGAGATTTGTCGTATTGTTAATTATATTATAGACTAGGTAAATTATTAATTATTAAGCATATTGTTTGTCTATTTTCTCCTGTTAATGTATTATTTATCCACCTATGTTATTATTGATGTATTTTATTATTTAACGCTATTTGTTTTTAAAGCTTTATTTCAAGCCGCTACCAATCCACAATTGAAAAATATATGAACTTGTTTCAATATAAAACATATGAAATAAAACGGCCAGTATCATTTTATGCAATATCTGCGCTTGTTCTAAGCACAACTGTATACAATGGCGCCAGAAACTACAATAAAATAAAGAAATGATGTCTCGACTCTCATAGTAATGCACATAATTCATCAACATTTTATCATCATTTTTCCCTTTTCTGATCATTAACGATGTAATTAGTTGTCATGATTAAGGCGAAGAGAACATATGCAACAGTTTAAAAATGCAAAGACGAATGATTGATTCACCCTGTTTGTCATGCACTGACGTTTACGCATCTTTGATTTCCATCTCTCTCCCTCTCTCCTTCTCTCCCACACTCCCTTTTAGATAAACCCACTACAAATGTAAAAATTGTTTTCGAGTCCTAATTCAAGAGGACTTGGTTTTAAAAGCATGCAAATATGAAATTTAACACTTGAAATATTGATTCTCGTTCGTTTCCAGATTTATTTTTGATGCTCGCAAACACAGAACTGGGACGTTTGGAGTTGGCATATCCGCTTAAAACATAGAAACTTGAGCACTTGGATTGATATTGCGAAGGTAAATCATCTTGCAGCATCTCTACATGAGTTATGATAAGCTAGTTCACGCCTTTCACTACATGACGTGCTCTCTGAGTGGTCAGTTGTCCGATTTTACGCACCCAGCATCTCAGCACTTCTAATTTAATTTCATGTCTCAATGCCAATATCAGCCCGAACGCATGCACATGTCAACGCTTTTCTGTGATGTTGGAGACAGACAGGCCCTCACTCTCTCCAAGCAATTTTATTCCGGCCATGCCTCACCAATACAGCTTCTCTAGAGTGTTGCAGGTGTAATTTCTGCTCCAGACCTTTAAGATTAAAACTGGGCTTTGGGTGATTTGGCCGTGCGCAAATATGCAAATGGTAAAGTCGTGGTGCGCTGGTATGATGCGTGGAGGGGACATCTGGGCACTGGCCATCTGACTGACTTTGCCTTGACATCTGGGAAAGCCACTGGTGTGTGGCACGCGAATCGGTTGATGTCGCTATTTAAATGCAAAAAATAAAAATAATAAACGTTCCAGTTAGAAGCAAAACGCTTTTACGTGTCATAGTAAAACATTTTCTAAAAACTGGTTTTCTAAAAAAAACGCATCAACCAAAACACTGATCTGAAGAACCTATAATTTAGCAAGTTTTTATGATTAAAGATAATATTAAAGGTCTAAACATTTAATGCGTAAATCATTGTTTTAATGATTATTATTATTATTATGTTTGCAAACTTATAAACCTTTTTGTGTTGACAAATTTTCTTTTTTTTTTCCTACTTGCATGAAGTAGATTGGCCGTGCGCAAATATGCAAATGGTAAAGTCGTGGTGCGCTGGTATGATGCGTGGAGGGGACATCTGGGCACTGGCCATCTGACTGACTTTGCCTTGACATCTGGGAAAGCCACTGGTGTGTGGCACGCGAATCGGTTGATGTCGCTATTTAAATGCAAATTTGTTGGGGATCATTGGAGCCTCGCCCCGTAAATTCACACAAAAGGAACACTTCACACACAATAAGGAAGAGGGTCGTTTCTTCGGGAGGTCTTGGCAACGCCGAACAAATCTTATTCAAACCCACACACACCCAAATTTTCTTTTTTTTTTCCTACTTGCATGAAGTAGATATTTTAGCTGCGCCTTTAATTTTTTTTTCTGCATAACAAAAACTGACAGAGCTGACACTTTGGAAATGCAAAACGCAGTTAAAGCGGTTATCACAATAAACACGCCGGATTGTTTTTGTGTCATAAATTTGTCCCGCACTTTGTTTTCAAACGTCGAGGAGCGAAAGTGAAAGTTGGTGAATTAAAGAGCGCATTTTGCACGCTTTGGCTCCGGGCTCCAGATGAGCCTCAGAAATGAGCCGAGATGGATTCAGGCGAGCAGCTGATTCTCCAGTCTCCGGCCAGATGGCTTCTGAACACAGATTTGCATTCATTTTCGCCTAATATCTTCCAAAATAGAGGGGCAGCTGCATTTGTTGTCAAATAAGGTTTAAAACTCCTTTTTAGGACGGGATCGTTACCTACGCGATGTGATTGTTGAACTTCTCTAGTCAACAGTATCAGATTGAAAGGGATTTAGACTAAAACCCTAATTTGGTAATCAGATTGATATCGCTTTGGTGTGTAATCTGTATTAGAGATACTGTAGATTAGGCCTAGAGTTAGCAAACCTGAAATATTTATGATGGTAAATTAGAATCCAATTAGGGTTTGGATAAAAATAAAAATAATACTAATTGAATAAAAACAAGTAAAAATATATCACATGCCAAATAGGTCTCCGGAAACTTTAGGTTTATTTATTAGCACACACGTCATTAAGACTTTTTGATAACAGTAATTCTAAGAACATTTCACATGAAACATAAAACAACTGTTTCGTGATTAAGACAAATAATAATAATCATCGTTTGCTGCCTAGAGTGCCATTTAACATTAAAGTTCACAGAAGCATTCAGTGTATGCATGGATCAAATTCATTGCAAATTAAAGACAAAAAGCATATCAATCTTAAATTGTCGTAAAATATAATTTTATTACTTACGTATTTAATTAGACGACGATGCAATGTGATGGATTTTGAGTCGAGGCAAGAGCAACAGCTTTGACAATTCACTTATCTTTGGCAATAGTCATTAACCCCCAACACTAGCAGAATAGATTGCAGTGTAAAACACATCTCTCTTCTCCTCTCTCCGTCCGTCCATCCATCCATCCCTCCCTCCAGCGCACAGGGTCCCCAGATAACCAACATCGGACTTCCATTTTCGCCCATTAATTCAAATATTAACATACATGCAGAGTATGCCAATATCGGAGACATGAGCACCTTACGAAAAAATGGCCCTTATTGTCCTGATAAATGATTATATTTTTATTACAAAAGACATCCTACTTCTTGCGCATAGAAGGAGAGGGTGGACGCAATGTTTCCCCCGAGTCCTTTCACACTTTCAGATGTAATTCTGCAATAATTTACAAAATTAAGCTTGTACGCGCTAGGACTAGGCGTTTGACATCGCCTCGGCTTGCTCCACGCACGCAAACTGGCTTTTAGATTCAAGCAGTCAACGTTGCCATAATTTAAGATGCGCATTACGCCATTATGCAGATGCCCAGGGTGTTTATTATAAGGAGCATCTAGTCTTAAAATGCCAGTGCACCTTCCTGACTTGAGAGTAATCAAAGTGAATCGATGTGGAGGCTTGCGTCCAGGACGTTTGGCACCGCTGTCATAGTGATGATGGCCCAGTAAGAATTTGTATTTGTATTTATTGTTTTATTCTGGAACCCAATTGTAGCGGATGGGTGGTCAGTCAGTGCTCTTTTGCACTCTATAAACTTGCATGGCAGTTTTTCCCGCGCGCCGCGCTTCATTCGCGGGCTTTCATTCTCATTCATTTTTGTTCTTCTCTGATGATTAGCCTACTTGACACGATGTTCACTGGAAAAGCAGTTGCAGCAGCAGCGACTCTACTCGTGTATGTACTCACGGTCCAAGCTTAAAGCTCAGCGACAGGAAGCGTCAATCCTCTCCATGTATGGGCAAAGCCACGCCCACGTGCGCGTCATCCTCTGACAGCGTGGATCCCGTGGGTCTGGAGTTTTTGGCTCCCGGGAAAGGTTCCAGTCCTGGGGGATAGAGGGTTGAGTTTTGTATGCTTCCATCCATTCTGCAAAGACTCGCTAAAGGCCCCTCACCATCCTCTCCCGTGTCCGGGAACACCTCCACGGTGATCATTTACGCGTTTATTTGTCTTTTGGAGCCAGAAGTGGTGGATTCAGCAGTGTCCCGAAGCCTTTTTTGATGCTGTTGTTATAGGATGCCACCAAGCTAAGAGCATCATCACCATCATCACCATCATCATCATCATCAACAACAACAACAACAACAACAGAAAGTTGCAAGACATGTTTAACTGAATTAAAACAAGTCTAATATCCCTGCTCTTTGCGCGACTTGTTTCGCTTCTTCCACGGGAGGATCTCCATCTATCCAAACAAGCTGCTGGAGAGGCTTGAGAATCTTTACGCACTGAATCGTTCATGTGGTGCCAACGCAGGGCGGACTGAAGAAGGAGTCGGGACTGCTTTTTCTTTTCTTCTTCTTCTTCTTCTTCTTCTTCTTCTCCTCTTTTCGACAAATCCCAAACAAACTCTCACGGCTATCCGAAGGGGCTCTTGGAGAGACGACGCGCCCTCGCTCACACTCTCATTTCATCTCTTTGGCTGGAAGTGGGTTGCACGCGAACTGTTTTAATGTTTGGGATTCAGGAAAATATACCAAGAGGGGGGACCACTATGAAAGAGGAACCGCTGGGCAGTGGCATGAATCCGGTCCGATCGTGGATGCACACGGCTGGGGTGGTGGATGCGAACACGGCCGCCCAGAGGTACGTTTGCCAAATCATCCGATTTTTTAATGCATTTCTCAGATCGACCCCTAAATCCCCAATATGCCATGTATCAATTACAATCTCCCCATGCACCTCTTCGCCGCTTTCCCCTGTTCATTACATCATATTACAGTTTAAGTGACAAATCAAGAATTCTCCTATGTTTTCATTCTATCTACATCTATCTATATCTCAAGTGTACGCCTGTTGTTTTAACCCACACTGGTGTCTTGTTTTTCCCCGCAGTGGAGTTGGTCTGGCACGGGCGCACTATGAGAAACAACCGCCATCCAACCTCAGAAAATCAAATTTTTTCCACTTCGTCTTGGCGCTTTATGACAGACAGGGACAGCCAGTGGAGATCGAAAGGACAACTTATGTGGACTTTGTGGAAAAGGATAAAGTAAGCGCCACTCTGGAATACTGCTTTGAATTTTCACCTTAAAACTTCCACACTTCTAGATCTTTGGAAACACGTGCGCCATTAAACCGTTTTGACGGATATCACAGAAATTGATATGCATTATACACATTATTGCCAGGAATTAATCTACTAAAATACAACCTTGAAATAGAGTTGCTGGATGAAAGCGTAAATATGAGAGAACATGCATACAGACAAAAATGCATGCATTTCAGAAATATACTAAAATAAAATTCTCAACAACCCGATTATGCCAATCTGACCCCAAACAAATGCTTATTTTCAGGAGCCTAACAGTGAAAAAACTAACAATGGGATACATTACAAAATACAACTATTGTACAGCAACGGTAAGTGTAAATTTCTCTATTCAGCAAGGATAGATTTACAAGTGTTTTATTCGCTCAGTGGAGCCGTATTAACTTACGTTTGGTTTCCTAAAATGTAGTTCAGTTTATTCCACAAATGTAATTCTAGTAGCCTAGATGGCAAACCTTCGATGATGTGGTTTTTTTTTCTATTAGTGAATTTCAAGAATACTTTCAGATTTTTTTCCCCGAGGAAACTTTGTGTAATTTTTTTTTTTTTACCACACTTTTTTTCCACATTGAAAAACAAAAATAATTTCCCACAGGCGTCAGAACAGAACAGGATCTTTATGTTCGGTTAATCGATTCCATGACAAAACAGGTAAGAACTTTTCTTTTCTCTTGCGTGCGTGTATTTATATTTATAATATGTGTAATGTTTTGTTGCACGTGCTTTGGTCACACTTTTTATTACAGTATACATGTTTCCATAAGTAAATACAAAACAAGCAAATGCATCTTCTTCTTTATATGTAATATTTATTGGAGATGCAGAGCATTTTATTGTCATTGCTGCTGTAACTGGTTATATTCAGATGTACAATGAACACTGTAATGTAAAGCCGTGGCTGTATTTTGGCTCGCTCTGATTAATGGGGGAGGTTATTTGGCGGATTTAATTTAATATGAATCACATTACCACATTTTTCTTCTCGTGTAGCTGCTTGATAATTTATTGCGAATTAATGAAATGGTGGAGGGCACACAATTATGTATACACACTTTTAAATAAGCACTTAAAATAAAATAATAATAAAACAATACTGAGGATAAAGGCAAAATAACCTAAAATGTTAATAATTTTCTTTATAATTTATGCCGAGTACTTTCTTAAGAGCCACATTATAGTCTTACTCTCGCATATGGAGCATCATTTCTGTATTGCGCTCAGTTAGGCTGTATTATTATTATTTTTTTATTGTGTTTTTAATCTGATACAATATATAGCTCATATGCGTGTGCTTGTGAAGCACAAAATGCCAATTTATAATGCATGAAAATTATTTTAATAATTTTATATCATAGCTGCTTTATATATGATATAAAAATAGTAATAATAAAAATGCATTTTTTATCTCGCAGTGCAATATTTCCTAATTGCCATTCAGTTACTATATTTTAGTGTGTCGTTTATATCGCGCTGTCGCACGTGTAAACTCACTTTTGTTGTGCTGTAATCAGATCTGGATAAAGGCATAAAAATAAAGCTCCAGGCTTGAGACAGGCACTTGAGTTCATATTGTACTTTGATGTTCTCTGAAATCACTCTCAACTCATTTCCATTGTCCATTTAAGTTTATCTTTGTTAGACATTTCTTAATAGAATTGATTACTAGAATTAATGTCATGAGAATTACAAACCAACGCTTGCATTCAGAATGCAGCTGGCAAATTAAAATTCAAAAGTGACCTAATTGCTACTATGCTTTTATTATAAGTTTTCATATATTTAAAGCAATTCTTTTTTTTTTGCACCGTGTGTTTATTTACGCATGAGTATTTATTTTTTTTAATTCCAGTTTTATGTGTATACAACAGTGCTTGGATTTTCATACATTTATATGCACCAATAATAAGACTACTGTGTATTTTTTTTTTATAAAAGTGAATGTGTTTTTTTGTTTTTTTTGCAATGATGTACTGTGCAAGAGCGCACTCCAACGCGCCCCACGGATCCTACGGAAGGACGCGTTGGAGTGCGCTCTTGCACAGTACATCATAACGGGAGCAGGGCAAACAGGGAGGGAGGGAGAGAGAGAGAAAGAGAGAGTGAGACAGAACGCGCAAAAAGCACCAAGGCCCGTGCGCACCTACAGCTCCAAACGCCATCTGTTAAAGCCAATGCTCAAAAATTACTCAAGCGTACCCCCCGACACCGCTTTTTATCTAAAGAAAAATCATTGTTAGCGGCTCAAAATAAACAACAGATTGCCCATTAGCACTCTACCCCTACATATCTGCAGATTATAACCGCGCTGATGTGTACGGTTATGGGTATTATTTACCGTGGCCATCTGCGTCGGAGAAGCGACATCTATGTGATTTCTATTATCATTCCCCAAATAAATAGCGCAAAGATCTAAACAGAAGCATATGCGACTCTTCATTTCTGAAGTGATATGCATGTGGTATAATTTGTCATCGCGATGACCGTCCAAGTGTTGATATTCATTTCAAACATCATATTTATTTATGCAAATTAATAACACAAAGGTTATCTCTATCTAGAATGTGGGCATGTGTGTTGGTTTACAGATAAAACATTGTTTAACAATGTATGTGGGTTAAGTGGATTTTATTTACGTAACTTCTCGTGACTATTTTTAATTGACGAAGATGAACTTGAACTTTGTGGCATAAAAACACGTTATTATTTTATGTTTAATTTAATTATATATTTTTTTTTGCTGGAGAAATGCGGTTTTATATCTTATATTTTAAATGTAATATTTGATGTGTTATCCACTTGTTTAAAATGTCTTCACTGTGACTTTTATTTCAAGGCTATTATTTATGAAGGGCAAGATAAAAACCCAGAAATGTGCCGAGTTCTTCTCACACACGAAATTATGTGCAGGTAAGGAAAAAACTAACTTCCTTTTCATTTTCTGATAATTATAAACTATTGCATTTGACTGCGTAATTTAATTTTATCAGCCATAATGTCTTGTCGTGTTTTCATAAATGCGTAACGCACATGATGTAGGCCAGGATCCAGGCCTCCGAGCATCAGACTTACAGAAAATCAATGAATCCCTGAATAGATCTGCCTGGATACGCTGAAAATAATCCAAATGTTCAGAATTGTCAGGCGGCTTGCGTAATGATTTACGGTTCGCTTTGCGCCCTGCTCTGCGAGTTTCACAAGTTCTACTTCAAAAGCGTAAATTTTTACCGGATCATTTGGTGACACCGGACTTATGAATGATTTCACTGGACTTTTAACACTATAGAGGATGAATTGAAATTCACACACACAGCGGTCTGCTCAAATGCAGACGTGTGTGTGCGCG